>NC_053391.1:215510006-215659917 GCF_905171765.1 Bufo bufo
CAGGGGGCTATGATACGCACAATTAACCCTTCGGCCCCCCTCCCCCCCTCTATTGTAATTTCATTGGTGGCCAGTGTGCGGCCTCCCCTCTCTCCCCCCCCCCCTGCCCGATCATTGGTGGCAGCGGAGATTCCGATCGGAGTCCCAGTTTAATCGCTCTGGGGCTCCGATCGGTAACCATGGCAACCAGGAAGACACTGACAGGTATTTTTTTGACGGACGGGAAACACGGATCACGGATGCGGCTGCAAAACGGTGCATTTTCCGATTTTTCCACGGACCCATTGAAAGTCAATGGGTCCGCGAAAAAAAACGGAAAACGGCACAACGGCCACGGATGCACACAACGGTCGTGTGCATGAGGCCTTAAGCAAATGAGATACTGTATGTATTCTGAAGCAGCAGCTGTTTTTTATCCTATGATGGTCTTCAGCATGTGTGGTCTGTATAAGGATCTACAGCAGCTGAAGTATGTATTATCAGCTTTTGCAGCAGTTGAGAAGATGTGTGTTATGATTTTCTGCAAAAGGTGAGGTATGCATTATGGTGTTCTGCAGCAGCTGAGATATATTTTATGATGTTCTGCAGTAGTCAATGTACAGTATGATCAGGGGCATAGCCAAATGTTTATGGGCCCGGGTGCTTTGTGTCAAGGGGCAGGGGAGCACCTAGCCTTTCTAGTGCCCCCCCCCTCATGCTAAATTCTCAACCAAACCCCTTTAATCAAGCCCTATTGTTAAAGGGGTTGTCCTCTTTTTACTATTGATGACTTATCCTCCGGCACCTCCGCCGCTCAGCTGTTAGAAGAGAAGGCAGTATTCACATGAGCATTGCCTTCTCTGTTCAGTTTACCTGCTTGCCACAGCATTTGCAGTGGTGAGCAGTGTAATTACAAGTATGGCGTCTCCATTCACTCCGCAGGTTCAAGTGAATACTACAAAGCCTTCCCATTGAAGTGAATGGCCATACTTGTAATTACATTGCTCACAACTGCAATTGCTGTGGCGAGCAGGTAAACTGAACAGAGAAGGCTGCTCTCATGTGAATGCTGCCTTCTCTTCCAACAGCGGCGGGGTTGCTGGGAGTCAGACCCCCACTGATCAGATATCGATGACCTATCCTGAGGATAGTTCATCAATAGTAAAAAGCAGACAACCGCTTTAAAGTCATACTTGGAAAACAGTATATACAGCTCTACATCATCATACATATATCTTCTTCATTCCATCAGACTGCCATGATGATTTCTTTCAGCCATCTCTTCTCTCTGCAGAGTTTGACAAACAAATATCTTAGTTTCCTACTTTTCCATCATCCTCCTAACCTTCTGAACATGCCATACTGCCACACCCAAGACTGTGCCTGCTGTTCTCTCCAATACTATACTGCAGAAACAGTCCACCTGAAAAGTCCCTTTGATAGAAAAAAGTATCTGCCAGACTGCATAGTGTTAACAGTGCCCCCATTGTGCCATTACTAGTAATCATGTTCCCCATAGCCCCCCCAGTAAGTAATACTTCTCCATATAATGTGTGTCAATAGAAAAATACCACCTAATGGGCCGCAGTACTAAAAATACCCGCTTATAATGTACATCCGTGCAAATACTCCCTTATAATGTGCCCCATTGCAAAAGATACCCCCTTATATTGTGTGCCAGTAGAAAAAAATCTCTCCTTACGTTTCAGATCAGACCCCCATATCAGACCTCAGATCAGACCCCAGAATAGATCCTCAGATCAGACCCCCTTATCAAAGCTCTGATGAAACACCCCCCTCCGATCTCAGATCTCAGGTCAGAACCCATATCAAATTCTAGTTTTAGAACTCAGATCAGTCCACCTTTAGACCACTCAGACCCCATAAGAACTCTCAGACCCCCCCATATAAGACCTCAGACCAGACCCCCTTAGACCTCTCAAAACCCCATATCAGACCACAGACAGATCCCTATTAGACCTCCAGACCCCTATTAGACCTCCAGACCTCGATATCCGACCCCCATTAGACTTCCAGACTACCATATCAGACCCCCATTAGACCTTCAGACCTCTATTAGACTTCCAAACCCCAATTAGACTTCCAGACCCATCATATCAGACCTCTGACCAGACCTCCAGGTCCCCATTAGACCTGTCAGACCCCTTATATCAGACTTTAAAATAAATAAATTTACTTACCTCTCCTGCTCTGCCGACATTCTCCATGTCCGGCGGGGTCTCTTGTCTTCTCGGGGCCCACGCTGCACAGTCACCTAACTACCTGCAGCATCAGATCATAGTGCCCTGTGTACCGTATGTCCTGATGCTGTAGGCAGCCAGAACACAGCAGCGTGGGCCCTGAAAAGAGCAAGCAGGGAGGAGGGATAAGTACAGCGCTCATAGCACTCCACTCCCCCACCTTTTACAGACTAGTGAGCGCTTCCATAATGGAAGCACTCACTAGTATTCCCTTTATAAGATGCACTGCATCTTATAAATGGAAAAGTACAGTACCACTGGCAAGGGGAACCCTGTGGGCCCACTGGCTTAGGGGCCCAGACACAACTGCATCTGCTGTGACTCCTATAGCTACGCCAGTGAGTATTTTGTTCAGCAACACTGGGACTGTGTATGATGATGTTCCACACTAGCTGTTTCACACTACTATACAGTATGTACTCCATTTGCCATAAACTGTTGAGGAACACCTAAAGGGTTAATAAAGTTTGTAAAATCAGTTTTGAATACCTTGAGGGGTTTAGTTTCTTAGAAGGGGTCGCTTTTATGGAGTTTCTACTCTAGGGGTGCATCAGGGGGGCTTCAAATGGGACATGGTGCCAAAAAAAAAAAGGCCATCAAAATCTGCCTTTCCAGAAACCATACGGCGTTCCTTTCCTTCTGCGCCCTGCCGTTTGGTCATACAGCAGTTTACGACCACATATGTGGTGTTTCTGTAAACTGCAGAATCAGGGTAATAAATATAAAGTTTTACAAAAAATAGTGGTAGGTTGTGGTGGCTCACTAGCAAGTAGTTAAGGTATGGTGCTGCAAGCTCATATAGAGGGAATCACCCCACCCTCTCTTAAAGGCAAATGTAGTAATAGAGTAATGAGCGAGCACTCATACACTTGGCAACCAAATTGACATGTGCAGAAAATATTTATTATATCCCCATAAAATACAAGTAATAAAATTTATAAGAACAATGTAGCAATAATATACAACATTACAATCACATATATTGTGGTAGATATGATCAACACTATATTCATATGACTCAATAGTGTCGATAAATTCAATAATATATATCACACCAAGAAACTTCAAGTATATGCTGTTATTTGGGAAAGAGGGGGTATTATCTTCTAGCGCTCTATCCCAATTTGGGAAACTGAATGTCACTGAAAATGTTGTAGGTGTATTCACTGGGAGCGCAACATGTTCATAATGTGTCCACAGGAATCCTGATAATGTGAAAAGTCTCTTATAGCATATCCTTTTAAGCTCGATATGAGCTTTGGATTGAAGAAAACTTTAAATCGATATTTGGCCTACCGTCAAGCGTCTGCTGTCTCCCTATTGCTTCAATGGAGCTTTAAATATTTGCCGGCTTATTCAGTCGCTCCATACAGCAAGCTGGTTTAAATTTCGCGGGAGTTCCAAAGATCGCGGGAGTTGCCACTCTGTTCCGCAATTTCCTTTGGTGCAGCTTTCGACGATAAGAATAGTTAATCCTTTACTGTAGAGATTTTCTTCTGTATGGCCATACAGTATTATCGGAGGCTTTTCAATGCAGGTACATCACTTGTTTCACCATACGCGTTACGGGTAGATTCACTCTCCCTTCCTCAGTGGTCCTCTGAGGAAGGGAGAGTGAATCTACCCGTAACGCGTATGGTGAAACAAGTGATGTACCTGCATTGAAAAGCCTCCGATAATACTGTATGGCCATACAGAAGAAAATCTCTACAGTAAAGGATTAACTATTCTTATCGTCGAAAGCTGCACCAAAGGAAATTGCGGAACAGAGTGGCAACTCCCGCGATCTTTGGAACTCCCGCGAAATTTAAACCAGCTTGCTGTATGGAGCGACTGAATAAGCCGGCAAATATTTAAAGCTCCATTGAAGCAATAGGGAGACAGCAGACGCTTGACGGTAAGCCAAATATCGATTTAAAGTTTTCTTCAATCCAAAGCTCATATCGAGCTTAAAAGGATATGCTATAAGAGACTTTTCACATTATCAGGATTCCTGTGGACACATTATGAACATGTTGCGCTCCCAGTGAATACACCTACAACATTTTCAGTGACATTCAGTTTCCCAAATTGGGATAGAGCGCTAGAAGATAATACCCCCTCTTTCCCAAATAACAGCATATACTTGAAGTTTCTTGGTGTGATATATATTATTGAATTTATCGACACTATTGAGTCATATGAATATAGTGTTGATCATATCTACCACAATATATGTGATTGTAATGTTGTATATTATTGCTACATTGTTCTTATAAATTTTATTACTTGTATTTTATGGGGATATAATAAATATTTTCTGCACATTTCAATTTGGTTGCCAAGTGTATGAGTGCTCGCTCATTACTCTATTACTAAATATAAAGTTTTGTTTGGCTGTTAACCCTTGCTTTGTTATTGGAAAAAACGGATTAAAATGGAAAATTTGCCAAAAAATTGCTGTTTTGGCACCGTTTTTAATTAAATTTTTGACCGTGTTCATCTGAGGGGTTAGGTCATGGGGTTTTTATAGATTTTTAGGTCATGGATTTTTATAGAGCAGATTCTTATGGACGCAGCGATACCTAATATGTCTACTTTTTTTAAATGTATTTATGTTTTACACTGTATTATCTTTTTATAAACAAAAAAAATAATAGCAGACCGCAAATTTTTTGTACCATGCCCGGGTTTTGCGCATGGTCTTATATGGCTTGAGGTTTTGATCAGAGAGATCAACTCCTCCCATATACCGATTGTAGTCGACGATACAATCGGGCTTGAGGACCGTTGCCGCGGTACCTCGCACAGGGACAGGGGTGATGCCGTTACCATGAATTGTAGACAGTACAAGGGCATCCCTCTTGTCCTTTTATCTGACCAGCAACAGGTTTCCACTGGTAATGGCACGGGTCGCACCACTGGGGATAGGTACCTAAAGGGGGTAGGTAGGGAGGCCGCGTTGATTTTTCTGCACGGTTCCTCAAGTGGACGTGGATCTGGCGGTGAGGGGCTGGAACAAGGGGATACTAGCATAAAAGTTATCCACGTACAGGTGGTAACCCTTATTTAGCAGTGGGTGCATAAGGTCCCACACAAGTTTTCCGCTAACATCCAGAGTGGGGGGACATTTTGGGGGTTGAATACGGGAATCTCGCCCCTCGTACACACGAAACTTGTAAATGTACCCTGAGGTACTCTCACAAAATTTGTACAGCTTCACGCCATACCTCACCCGCTTAGAGGGAACATACTGCCGGAAAAGTAGTCTCCCCTTGAAAGCAATGAGAGACTCATCAACTGCGACCTCCCTTCCAGGTACATAGGCCTGTACAAATTTGGCCCCAAAGTGATCGATGACCGGCCTGATTTTGTACAGGCGGTCATAGGCAGGATCACCTTGTGGGGGATATGCTGCATTATCTGAATAATGCAGGCATTTCCGGATGGCTTCAAACCAGGAGCGTGTCATGGCCATACTGTAAAGTGGGGTCTGGTAGAGGACGTCCCCACTCCAGTAATACCTGACACTAGGTTTCTTGACTAGGCCCATGTGCAGCACAAGGCCCAAAAATGTCCTCATCTCGGCTGCACTGACCGGAGTCCAGTCACCGGGCCTAGCCAAAAAGGAGCCCGGGTGTTGAGCAACAAACTGTTGGGCGTACAGGTTTGTTTGCTCCACCATTAGATGGTCACTGAAAAAAAGACTAAAGTAGTCATATTCAGTGAAGCCCACTGTGGAAATCTGGATTCCTGGTTGGCCTACAAAATCAGGAATCACGGGCTTAAAACGCTCTGGGGTATACCATGCAAGTTCACCGGCAGGGGGCTCCGTTAGACTTAACTGGTGGGCTGGAAAACTAGTACGAGCCCCAGAGCTGCTCGTAATAGGGTGGACCACAGTGTCCCTAGCATGGCGGTCCCCTTGCTCCACCGCCTTGGGGGCTCATCATCATCGCTAGATGATGAGGAGGATGCGGATGACAACAGGAAAGTGGGTTCATCCTCGTCCTCACTGGGACTCTTGGATTCGGAGGCAAGCTGGGCGTATGCCTCCTCGGCTGAGAACATCCGGCGGGCCATAGGGGAGTGTGTGTGTGCTTGTGTGCATGCGTGCATGATAAATTTTATTTGGTGTGCGTGTGTGTGGGGGCACGGGTGTTCGCGAACTTACCCTAAATCTAACAGAGGAAAAAAAAGGGCAACATTTTTTTTTTTTAATTCTAACTCACTGATCAACCGTCCGAAGTTGATCAGCGGTGGGGTGTGCGATGCGCTAACAGTGGCCGGACGCTAAGAGTGCCGGCACCAGTCAGCGTACGCACACAAAAAAAATAAAAATAATGGTTGCGCCCCCAAAAAAGTTGTGGGGGGTGGAGGGGGGCAGGTGGGCAAGCTGCAGCACCCCTTGAGGGTCTAGAGTCACACAGCTGTGCTGCAGACCCCAGACACCCGATTTAGGGTGATGCAATCAGAAACTTTTTTTTTTCTTCCACTAACTTTCCCTAATTATCCCTGCCTAACCTAACCTTTCCCTAAATACCTGGGTGCACATATGGGGGTGCTGGGGCAAAGATGGGGTGCTGGCTGACGGTCCCTAGATCCTGAGCTCTGAACAGATGAGGGTGCTGTCTGGAGATCCGATGCAGCGCTCCTCTCCCCTCGGCTTCCAGACACAAAAGGAAGAGGAGAGGAGTGCTGCGATAATTTGAATGGCCCGCCAGCCCCTGTAGCCAATGATAGCCGATCCTGAGAGGTGATGTCACCATCACCTCTCAGAATCGGAGGATGGTGATTGGTGGTGTATTATCACACCACCGATCACCATCCTGTTCTGGTTTATCGGGTCCCCAGAGACCCAAATAACCTGGAAACGCAGCAAATCGCAGGTCTGAATTGACCTGCGGTTTGCTGCGATCGCCTACACGGGGGGGTCACAGGACCCCCCGGCGCATTGTTCCCAGGTGCCTGCTCAATACATAGGACGTACCGGTACGCCCTGTGTCCTTAAGTACCGGGACATCAGGGCATACCTGTACGCCCTATGTCCGGAACAGGTTAATGTGCATAGGATTTTGAACACCCCATCCACAGGTAGTGTACTATAAACTGTCGATATTTACTATAGACTCCGCCCTGAAAATCTGCAACATATCTGACACTTTTGCATTCATCCATGTCAGAATTTATCTCAGAGACTGGGGACAGCAACCTTCGGCACTCCAGCTGTTGTGAAACTACAATTCCCAGCATGTTCCATTTATTTCTATGAGAGTTCTGAGAAGAGCAGAGCAGATATGCATGCTGGGAGGTATCCATTGATTTTAAGGTTTTTGTTCACACATCCTTGTTTTTCCACTGAATGTGGGTCAGTGGAAAAACAACAGATATGGACTCAGGCACATAGACGTTAGTGTTTTTGCGGTCCTCAAATTGCGGATCTGCAAAACACGGTTCCCAGCCGTGTGCATGCTGCCATTTTCTCTTTCACATCAATAGAAATGTCCTATACTTGTCCGCAAAACAGCTAAGAATAGGACATCGTCCATCTTTTCTTCATGGCCCCAGAATGGACAGGCGGATGTGGACAGCATATGGTGTGCTGTTCGCATCTTTTGCAGTCCCATTGAAATGACTCTGTCCCCATTGAAATGAATCTGTTCTCATCCGATCCGCAAAAAATGTGGATTTGATATGGACCAAACATACGGTCGCGTGCATGAGCCCTAAAATGGACTACTTAGGTAAGTATTTTTGAGCAAACGCTCATTGATATCTATGGGATGGGAGAACCACTGACAGAAAATTGATTGCATTCATGTTTGATCAGTGGTTTTTGGTGACCATTGCTCAGATGCGTAAATAAGGACTAAGCCCTTCAGATGTTAAGAGATTTTAATATACAATAGTAGAGTAGTGATTCTGAGGTAAATCGTTATAGTGGTATACTGTGATTTCTTCTTCTAATACAGAGTTGCATCATAATGTATATTTCAGATAATAAAACATAAGGATGTGCTTTCATCTCAATGAAAATAATGAATTTCTGTAGCATATATTGCTGAGCCCCCCTTTCTGGTCTTCTCTCTAGACATCATAGACTACTCCCCTCAGCTACAGACATCACAGCTGATGGAACGTTAAGGCATCGTGATGTGTCCGGCAACTGCTGCAGCAGTTCATTTGTGGCGGCCATTTTACTTGCCATCAGACATGTCATTTTAGCTCTCAGTCAACGCCAGCATCATCTCCATGTCTGTAAGATCTTCAGTTAATAATCCCAGACTCACAGTTCACCCTAAAGTAGTAGGTAAGGATCAGTTGAACTTTGTATGGTTTTCATAAGGCACAAGGCGTCCAGACTTTCTCCAGTTTGGATAAGTTTCTTCCTTCCACCATGCTGACATGTTCCTTATGTAAGGATATATTTACATGGGACTGTTTGATTGTGTGGCAACAACCACATGAAAAACAGCAAATGTATAGTCTTACAATGTGTTCTGCACACCTTCTAAGTCCTCGTCCACATTTCCATTTTTCACTGTCTGTATTTTCCTCATACTGCACACGTACCCATTGATTTGAACGTGTTTGCTCACACATAAATACTTATTACTCACTGTGGGTCAGTAAAAAAATCACGGAGACATGCACTACTTGGTGTGCATGTGGAATACGGATGGCCCTTGGAAAGCTACAAACAGACACATGGACCAACATCTTCACAGTTGAAACAGTGGCTTCTTGTTACGGGCTCATCACGGACATGTGAATAAGCACTTCAGATGTTAAAGAGATTTTAAGATACAAGAGTAGTGTAGTGATTAAAGGATAAATCACTATAGTGGTATACTGTGTTTTTTCCCACTAATAAAGAGTTACTTCATAATGTACATTTCATATAAAACATAAGGACATTTTTTTTACTGAAAATGATGCATTCTTCTAGGATTGGGGGTGAGGGGGGCAAAAGCAATTGCCCAGGACCCCCATCCAGAATGCAGCGCCAGTCCTCAGCGCCCTGTCCGAGGCGCCAGCGGTGACCAAAGGCACTGCAGGACTTGATACCTCATCGCACCACTGGCTCCACCTCTACCTCTTGTATGTTGTTCTGTTAGTACAAGAGATGGAACCAGTGATGTGATGTCAGTTCTCATAGATGCGCCTAATTTATGATGACTGGAGTAGATTTCCGAAACAGGTGTAAATGTTAGTGAATTTTCTGGGTCCCATGGCTTGGTCCCCACCACTTTGCAATGGCGAGGACGGTATAATAAGCCCTGTGACACGGTAACAGTTAAAAAGTTGCAAAGTGAGGCCTTGAAACGTTTTACTCCAAAATCTGCTGTAGAGCTGTTAGTAAATGACCCCCAATAAATGTATACACCTATCCTACCATGACCCTCGGCCTACCCAGAAATAGCGGATGACAGAGAGCAGTAGCCGGTGTTCTCTTGTGTTAGCCAATTTTTCCTCAGTTTGGAAAGGCTGATATAACAGGGTAGCAAAATATTGCATTCCCCAATCTAGTCAGCTTCTCCCCAGCCTGAAATGGCTGATAATAGGGTTTTCATCCTTCAGTCCTAGTCAGTCTGTCACCAGCCTCCTTCCCACAACAGTAAAAAACTGCCATTTTCAGCACAAGGGACAGGCCTTGTCATAAATGTAGCCTAAGGGCTGTTTGACATGAGTGACTCCATTGTGGGAATGACGCTCCGTCTGTGAGTGTGATCCTCCGTTCTGGACTTGCAGGAGCTGACCACATTATACTGATTTATAATGCTATGGGGGTCGTTTATCAAACTGATGTAAAGTAGAACTGGCTTAGTTGCCCATAGCAGCCAATCAGATTCCTCTTTACATTTTGGACAGCTCCTTTGGAGAATGAAAGTAATCTGATTGGTTGCTATGGGCAACTAAGCCAGTTCTACTTTACACCAGTTTGATAAATGTGCCCCTATGTGTCTCTGCTTGACCTTACTTCTACAGGATCATACTGACAGCTTTATGTCACTGTGATCCTGTACAAGTAAGGTCAAGTAGAGGAACATAGGGGCACGCTTATTAGGTCTGTTTTAGATGCCGACGTTTTAGACGCCGGTCTTAATAACCCCTATATCTGGCCATGGATCTGCCGAAGCATGGAAAATGAAAGAAGGAATCTGATTGGTTGCTATGGGCAACTAAGCCATTTATATTTTACACCAATTTGTTAAGGCTGAGTTAACACGAGCGTGACGGATTGGCTCAGGATGCGTTCAGTGAAACTCGCACCATTTTAAGAGCAAGTTAAGTCAGTTTTGTCTGCGAATATAGAACATGCTGAACACGCAGAATATAGAACATGCTGAACACGCAGAATATAGAACATGCTGCGATTTTCACGCAACGCAGAAGCGATGCGTGAAAAACAACGGTCATGTACACAGCCCCATTGAAATGAATAGGGCCGGATCACCTCACGCATAGCACTCGCGCAGAAAACTCGCCCGTGTGAAAGTAGACTAAGGCCTCTTTCACACGGGCGTTGCGGGAAAATGTGCGGGTGCGTTCCGGGAACACCCGCGATTTTTACGCGCGAGTGCAAAACATTGTAATGCGTTTTGCACTCGCGTGAGAAAAATCGCGCGTGTTTGGTACCCAAACCCGAACTTCTTCACAGAAGTTCAGGCTTGGGATCGGTGTTCTGTAAATAGTATTATTTTCCCTTATAACATACTAAAATAGCGCTAGAGGGGTTAAAAAAATAATAATAATAATTTAACTCACCTTAGTCCACTTGTTCGCGACCCGGCATCTCCTTCTGGCTTCATCTGATCTCGTGATTCACCATGGTAAAAGATCATGTGACGTACCATGTGATGACCGGAGTGACGTCATCAAAGGTCCTTGACCTATAATTAATGCTCACCACAGGTCCTATTCAGTAAAGGGGACAGAAGGAGATGCCGACATCGCGATCAAGTGGATTAAGGTGAGTTAAATGATTTTTTTTTTTTTAACCCCTCCAGCGCTGTTTTACTTTGCATTCTGTATTAAGAAATGCTATTATTTCCCCTTATAACCATGTTATAAGGGAAAATAATAATGATCGGGTCTCCATCCCGATCGTCTCCTAGCAACCATGTGTGAAAATCGCACCGCATCCGCACTTGCTTGCGGATGCTTGCGATTTTCACGCAACCCCATTCATTTCTATGGGGCTTGCGTTACGTGAAAAACGCACAAAGAGGAGCATTCTGCGATTTTCACGCAACGAACAAGTGATGCGTGAAAATCACAGCTCATGTGAACAGCCCCATAGAAATGAATGGGTCAGGATTCCGTGCGGATGCAATGTGTTCACCTCCCGCAACGCATCCGCGCGGAAAACTCGCTCATGTGAAAGTAGCCTAAGTGTGCCCCGGTCTTAGCCCCTATATCTGGCGATGGATCCGCCAAAGTTTTGAAGAGACACAGTCCTCTACATAACTTCGGCACATCCATTGCCAGTCTAAGGCTGGGTTCACACTTGAGCGTTTTACAGCGCGTTCAAACGCGCTGTAAAACGCTCAACACATGAAAACCAATGCTTCCCTATGGCCCTGGTTCTCACTTGAGCGTTTTACAGCGCTGAAAAACGCGCTGTAAAACGCCCTACGCTCAAACAAGTACTTGAGCTTCTTTGGGGCGTTTTGACGCGCGTTTGTGGCCATAGGACATTGCAGTCAATCACACAAACGCGCGTCAAACGCGCGTTTACTATTGCAAAAAACGCGCGTCAAAAACGCGCGTTAAGCGCGCATATCAAAGACGCTCAGGTCTGAACCCAGCCTAAATGTAAGCCACCTTCCTAGCTGGCTTACATTCAGACCATTTTCTACACCTAAAACAGGCGTAGAAAATGATGAATGAGACAGGCCTCTCGGCCCGTCCCCTTCTCCGCCAACATCACTCCCACTTTTTTAGATCTGCTGGGAAAAGTCGCAGATTGCGACTAAGGCATAGCACCAGCACTGAATCCTGATTCATTCATTTCAATGGGTTTCTGCAGATAAGAGTTGTTTTACACGCATCATTTCTGCGTTCAGGAAAAATCTCAGCATGTTCTATATTCTGCTTTTGTCATGAAGACCTGGCTCTATAGAAGTAAATGGGGCTTCAGTGAAAAACGCATTGCATCCGGATGCAGTACGAATGCAATACGTTTTTCACTGGTGGTTTCTAGGAGATGTTGTTTGTAAATCATCGCGCGTGAAAAACGCATTAAAACTGATTGCACCTGCACAGAAAAAACGGAAACACTGATCACAATTGCAGACAAAACTGACTGAACTTGCTTGCAAAATGGTGCAAGTTTCACTGAACGCAGCCTGAACGCATCCTGACACAATCTGTATCGTTCGCGTGAAAGAGGCCTAAGGCCTCTTTCACACGAGCGTGGCGGATTGGATCAGGGTGCGTTCAGCGAAACTCCACCATTTTTCAAGCAAGTTCAGTCAGTTTTGTCTGCGATTGCGTTCAGTTGTTGATTTTTTTCCTCGCGGGTGCAATGCGTTTTGATGCGTTTTTCACGCGCGTGATAAAAAACTGAAGGTTTACAAACAACATCTCCTAGCAGCTATCAGTGAAAAACGCATCACACCCGGACTTGCTTAAAGGGGTTGGCCACTCTCCATGTATTTTCTGCAACTGTGTGGGAGGCAGGGAAAAAGGATATTTCCTAATATATCTCTTTAAGTAAATATGCCTATTTTTTCAACAATCTGAAGCCACACCCCCTGAGCTCCGCTCTTATGTGCAGCCAGTCCGTCCATGGCTGCACGCGACATGGAGAAGCTCCGTCCATGCCTACTGTGTAACTGAGCATGCGCTGCTTTTCCACATCGCATTGCAGCGCATGCCCAGACTGCCCCTGCCATAGCATGCCCAGCTTGCCACAGAGTGCACAGAGGAAAGGTTCTGATCTCCACAGTTCGTGACTGTGGAGATCAGAACATTTTAAAATGTAGATATAATGTCCTTTCCCCACCTGCAGCCCTCAATGTGCCTCCATACCCGGCCAGCAGCACCGCTTCCTAGCTAATTTATTCACTTCACTTCTGCCAGTGAAGTGAATAAATTAGAGGAGAATCTCCGCCCCCGTCTATCTTCAGAACTGTCTGCCGCTTCCTAGCCCCGCCTCCCGCTCCTAGCCCCGCCTCCTTGCCACAACCCCACCAGTAATGAAGTAAGTGACTTGAGGACAGTGCAGAGGTGGGGTGGGGAGTCACTCAGCTGTAAATGACTTGAGGACAGTGCAGAGGTGTATGGGGAGGGGGGGGGGAAAGTCACTCAGCTTTCCCAGGCTATTCCTCTGCACATATGCAATTCAGAACAGGAGGAAAGCTGGGTGCTATTATGTAATGTGACTCAGCTTTCCTGATGTCCTGCATGGCACAAGTGCAGAGGCATGAGAAGATATGAGGGGAGGTGGGAGTTGTGTTACTCAGCTTTCTCAGACTATTCTCATGTCTCTCCACATGTGCCATGCAGGACAGCAGAAAAGCTGGGTGCAATTACATCATGCACAGTGGCGTCGCTACAGGGTGGCAAGGGGGGGCAATTTCCCAGCCCCCGGTCATTCCTTGCCCCCCCCCGGGTGCCCACCCCGCTGATTCGCTAATCGCTGCTGCGCCCGGCCGGCCGCCTGCACTACTGTGTGACTCAGTGATTCAAGTACACACTACAGACAACACAGATATACAGACATGAGTCACATGACAGATGGGGGTGGGGGCGGCGTTCGGACCCAGCGGAGGCAGAGCGTGCAGGGCGAGCCCCAGGCTGGGAGTGCGGCAGCCGCAGAGACGAGTTGACGTCACCACGTAAAGCTGCGTGCCTGCCCGCCCGCGCGAACTTTTGCTTCATCTTCTGCGTCTGCTGCTAGTCTAGTGACTTAGTGAGCCTGTCTCTGTCTGTGCCCACTGTCTAGCCCAGGCCCCAGCTTCAGACTGTCGGACAGGAGAGGAGGACTACTGACTGTGACTGTGTTTAGCAACTTCCCAACTCTGCCTGGCCGGCCCCGGCCCTAGAGAAAACAAAGTAAGAATAAAAAGTTTTTAAAAAAGTATGTACCCCCACTACCTCGCCTCATGGCCTGCCTGCTTGCGCCCAACCCCTCCTCAACCCTGATACCCCTATAACTTAGGGGTATCAGGGTACATTATACAGGGGTAATATAACTAAGGACCCCTGTATAATGTCCCCTGATAGCACTGAGTCCTCCTCAGTTATATTACCCTTGTATAATGTACCCTGATACCCCTTAGTTATAATATTACCCATAATGTCCCCTGATACCCCTCAGTTATATAACTGAGGGTAATCAGGGTACATTATACAGGGGGTAATATAACCAAGGGGTATCAGGGTACATTATACAGGGGTAATATAACTAAGGACCCCTGTATAATGTCCCCTGATAGCACTGAGTCCTCCTCAGTTATATTACCCTTGTATAATGTACCCTGATACCCCTTAGTTATAATATTACCCATAATGTCCCCTGATACCCCTCAGTTATATAACTGAGGGTAATCAGGGTACATTATACAGGGGGTAATATAACCAAGGGGTATCAGGGTACATTATACAGGGGGTAATATAACTTATATTACCACCGTATAATGCCTGATAGGCCTCCTGAGTAACTTATATTACCCTTGTATAATTATGTACCCGGATACCCCTTAGTTATATGATCCCAACGGGTCATATAACTAAGAGGTATCAGGGTACATTATTATACAGGGGTAATATAACTCAGTAGGCCTATATAGGCATTATATGGTGGTAATATAGCTTACATTACCCCTGTATAATGTCCCATGATAGCCCTCCTCAGTTATATTACCCTTGTATAATGTACCCTGATACCCCTCAGTTATATTACCCCTGTGTAATGTACCCTGATATCCCTTAGTTATATAATATAACTAAGGGGTATCAGGGTGCATTATACAGGGGTAATATAACTGAGGAGTGCTATCCTATCGGGGACGTAATACAGGGGTAATGTAAGCTATATTACCCCTTTATAATGTCTGATAGCCCTCCTCAGTTATATTACACCCAATGTACCCTGATACCCCTTAATTATATTATCCCGGCGTCAGGGGCGTAGCTGCAGGGAAAGCGGCTGCTTTGGGGCCCTGACCTAGAAGGGGCCCATCCAGGAGGAGGAGGACTAAAAGATTTTGTCAGGGCCTCCTCAACAGTATTACACTATGAAAAAATATACAGATAGTACAGACAGAGTAGGAAAAGGATGGAACAGCTGCCGGGCCTGGTCATGTAATGTGATAACTAGCCATGGGGACGGGGACATTTCAGTCCGTGACCGTCCCTCGGTTTGGCTGGACCGGCATCTGGTTGTTATGGGGCAACATACATTCACCCTGCTGTTTGCCTCAGCATCTGCAATTTGTGTAGAAACCTATACTATATTGTTTCCATAGTTTTCCATGAAGCGAATATAGATGTAAGTGAGCAGATGGATCTAGACGTGTAACATCCCTTCTTATGTGTTACAGCTTGTACAGAGTCCGAAGAGGAAGAACCCAAAAACCATACTGCCCAGGGGACGGCATTTTCTTACACCTAGCCCCCCCGCCAAAGTGTTAAAGTGGCATCAGAGATCACCAAGGTCAAGCCAAGTAATTGTAAGTTTTCATGTGGAGTATGTTTGTTATACACATATAGCATACACTGTGCCCCACAATATACAGTATACCGCTACACTGTGCCACACAATATACAGTATACCGCTACACTGTGTAGGGCTTATACTGTTTATTGTACAGCATGGCGCAGGGGTTATATTTGATGTACATTTGATGTACAGTATACATTATAATCCTTATACCATGCCATACAATATACATTATAATCCATACACCATGCCACAGTATAATATACAGTATTGTTCATAAACATGCTATACAATATATATTATAATCCTATATATACTGTACAGCATGGTGTATGAACTATAACGTATATTGTATTTTTCAGTAGTATGATTAGCTGGTGAAAATTATTAGTGCCCCCCCATTTTTGACTGTGTATCTTCTGTCCCCCCCCCCCCCCCCTATATATTGATCCTAGAGTCGCCACTAATCATGCAATGTCACTCTGATTTTCTGCAAGGCATAAATGCAGATAATAAGAACATGGAAAGGCAGGGGGAGGGGTTCACTCAGCTTTCCCAGAGACTCATGTCTTTGCACATGTGTCATGCAGCATAGCGAGTAATGTCAGTGTCTCCCAGCTGTCCTGCATGACACAGATGATGGGGGGAAGGGGGGCACTCACTTCCTCAAACTTTTCTCATGTCTCTGCGCATGTGCTATGCTGGACAGCAGGAAAGTTGGGTGGTATTACATCATGTAATGACCCAGATTCTTGTTAAAATATGCTGAACACCGCCAGAACCCATTCACTATAATGGGTCTATTGGCTTCCGGCATGAGTACTGCCATCTTGTAGAACAAAATACTGCTGCATGAGATGGGGCAGATCGAGAAGTTAGGGAGGGTAGTGAGAGGAGCCAGGGCGTATAGTGGGGGAGACCAGGAACGGGCATGGGGGCCCAATCTAAATTCTTGCTATGGGACCCAATGATTTCTATGTACGCCCCTGCTTAGGGGGATCTGTGGTGGAAGAGACTTATGGGGGATCTGTGGATGACACTTATGGGGGATCTGTGGATGACATTTATGGGGGATCTGTGGATGACACTTGTGGGGATCTGTGGATGACACTTGTGGGGATCTGTGGATGACACTGATGGGGATCTGTGGATGACACTGATGGGGATCTGTGGATGACATGGTATGTAGCTGGAGGGAGAAAACGTGGCCTTACCACAATGAAGGGTACAGTCTGTATAAATAGGTGGCCGACAAAAAAGGGGCGGGTCAAATGGCGTTGTCAATAGGCAGAGTCAAGGGGGCGGCAAAATTAGCTTTTGCCTAGGGTGGCAAAAATCCTTGCACCAGTTCTACACGTGATTCCCTGATCCTCCCCCCTGCAGCCCTCAATGTGCCCCCGTATTTTTTTGTACTTAGGGGGCAATTCCCCAATCCTCCCCCTCCTCTCCCTCTCTAATTTTCAGTATGGCCGAACCATTTAACCCCTTCCATAGGGACCGCGATATGAAAGGGGTTAACAGTGAGGGAGCTCCCTCCCTCTCCCATCGGGTGCTGCTGTGCCTTTGCAGCTGCCCGATACTTGACAAGATCACAGAGGGAGGGCCCCTCCCCCCCTCCCTCACCCATCAGCGGCTGCTCTGTTATGGCAGCCGCTGATGGTTACCATGGCAACCTGACGCCTTCACAGGCTTTCGGCTTGCCATGGTATAGCTAAGCTGGATCAGGCGTCTGCTAAAGGCAGCAGCAGCTTGATGAGCCTGTGTTTAAAGTCACAGTACACTACAGTACACTATATAATGTATTATATAGGCATCAGACCCACTGGATCTACAAGAACCAAGTGGGTCTGGGTCAAAAAATAGATAAAATATAGCTCTCAGACTATGGAGACACTAAAACTTTATTTTTTTTATTTTTTATAAAATGCTATTATTGTTTTAAAGTAAAAACAAAACCAAAAAAAACATTAGGAATCGCCGCGTCTGTAAGAACCTGCTCTATAAAAATATCACATGACCTAACGCCTCAGGTGAACACTGTAAAAAAAGAATAATATGAAAACGGTGAAAAATAAGCAATTTTTTGTCATCTTACATCACAAAAAGTGTAATACCAAGCTATCAAAAAGGCATATGCCCCCCAAAATAGTTCCAATTAAACTGCCATCTCATTCCGCAAAAAATGAGACCCTACATAAGACAATTGTTCAAAAAATAAAAAGAGCCCTTATGTAAGACAGTATCCCAAAAATTGAATTGATAGCTATGAGATAGATAGATAGATAGATAGATAGATATAAGATAGATAGATAGATAGATAGATAGATAGATAGATAGATAGATAGATAGATAGATAGATATAAGATAGATATAAGATAGATATAAGATAGATAGATAGATAGATAGATAGATAGATAGATAGATAGATAGATATGAAATAGATAGAAGATAGATAAATAGACAGACAGATGCTGACTTGATGAAATGACACCTGAGGTGCTGTTGTTACTATGGTATCACAGTTGGCCAGGGATGTCATGTGACCACTCCTCTGAAGATGCTTGCTGTGATGCATGCTGGGATTTTTACTTTCACTTTGTAGCTGCTCTGCCCACACAGCCTCTTATCTATGGGAGCATACTATGCTGAACACATTAGAAAAATTATACATACACAGTATATCTATCATGGTGCCATATGAGCAATTACTTATACTGAATAACTAAACTTAACTTCTAAACTGATTAAAATAAACACAACACAATATTGTGGTAGAAATTGGCCGTGGTCTTTTATTAAGGGTTACATAAATATAATATTACTAATAAAATCACCATAATAATTAAATAAATAAATAACCAATAAATAAATACTCATTTAAAATTCATTGAATCCACAATTGTCCCCCCAGCAAAGCTGGGTGACTAACCCACCAGACATGAGGGAATTATCCCACATGTCCCCCCCTAAAAACCACGGCCTTATCAATCATATCTTGTAGACCTGAATTGAAAATATCCAGCCCTATATCCGACAAATGGACCAAATCATTCCGATATAGACCTGCAATAAAACCCTCAAGCTCGGTATGCCTTATTGACCAACCATTTAGACTAGGAAGAAATTTCTCTAAACTTCTGTTAACCCTTTTTCTAATTTTCTCCATAAAACCATACTGATCACCTTTCCAAATTAATCTTGGTATAATTTCGGAAAAAATTAAAATTACCTCCGGGATTAATGATTTAATCTGAAACAGATCCGATTTCATGTGCTCCATCAGATCCAACGTTTTAATTTTTCCCAAGTCATTACCCCCAGCATGAATTATTAATACATCAGGCTGTGGTAATGACCTCAATTCATTTTTCAGTATCGGAATGACTTGGTACCATTTCAAACCTCTAAAACCTAACCAAACAATGGAAACAAAAACAGCACCAATAAAACTTTTTTGCAAATAATTACGCTCCGCAGCCCTTCTTTCTGCCCAAAACACGAAAGAATGGCCCAGAATCCATACGACCATTTGCTCTGGACCTGAAAAAAATCAAATTAAATTAGAGCACCAGATTAGGTCTAATATACAACTTAAATCTGTCAGATTCCCAGCGACCAATTTTTTTAATTACTGCCTCATTCAATCCCAAACTAGCGGCAACTGTTGCCGCACCAATCCGAAATGAATGAGACGAATAATTTTCTTTAGATAAGTTTAATAATACCAGACACTTTTTCAAAATAGCATTAAATTGATATATTGTCAAAACTGAACCATCTTCGTGAATTAAAAAAGAACCATCTCTCTGAGGTCTAACGTCAAAATAATCACTAACCGTCTTGACCGGGCACAATGGTGACTCAGTTAACATTGCTAACCTGATCCATGACCCTTTTGCAAGCTGATCTGTTTTAGATTTTTTAATAAAAATTCCCACTGAATTATTAAACAAATTAATATCACTAACTTCCAGTGGTGAAAACGACCTTTTATTAGCCGCGGCTAGCTCTCCTACCCGAAGTGCCCCAAAAATTTTTACCACAAAAGCTACTTTAAAAAGAATTGCCGCAAATTTTGAAAATGTACACTTCTCCAATACTGACACCAAAGAACCAAGCAACTCAAAAGTGATTGGTCTTCTGGAGTCAATCCTTCTAAGTGATCTTTTAACCCCTTTCAAAAATTGTTTCACTACAAATTGGTTAGAAAATGACTGACAACCAGCTAGTTTAAAAAAGAATGACACCCCTGAAACAGTCAAGTGTAGAACTGAATAGCCAAAACCTTTATCTAATAATGAACAGAGAAATTGAAAAAATACATCTAAATCGAATAAGAAACACGAAACATTCCTAACTAAGCAAAATTGATACCACCTCTTCCAAGCCAATGAATAACTTTCCCATGTGCGGGGTGCTAATGACTTCTGAATAAACTTGCTGATTAATTCCGGATAAGATTCCAAACCCGTTCTGGACACGGAATTCCCACTTTCTCTGCCTGCGGTACTAGATAAAAGAATCTTTCCCACTGTGCGCGGGAAAGAGAATCAGCTATATCATTATCTCTACTAGGAATATATTTAGCTTTTATCCAAACATTCAATTCTAAACAACAATAAACTAAATAACGTAATAATCTAACAACAACCTCAGAATGTGATGATAAGCAATTAATCGCAAATAAAACTCCTTTATTATCCGAAAAAACTAATAGTCTTTTATTCCTAAAAACATTACCCCAAATTACTAAAGAAACTACTATAGGAAACAACTCCAATAACACTAAATTCTTATTTAAACCTAGCTTAACCCACCACTCCGGCCATGGTTCAGCAGACCACTGCCCATTTAAAAATGCACCATAACCCCATGACCCTGAAGCATCAGTAAATAAACCTATAGCCCCTGCTTCTTGAAACTCTTCTTGCCAAGCACAACGACCATTAAAATGAGTTAAAAATTCTTCGTAGACTTGTCTAAGCAAGACCTGACTTCTCTGGATGTCTCCAAGTTGACTCCCCTTTCACCAGAAATTATCAGCAGACAAGCCACAATTAATATAGGTACCATTGGTCATGTAGCCCATGGCAAATCTACCGTAGTAAAAGCAATTTCTGGTGTGCACACTGTCCGATTTAAGAACGAACTTGAGAGAAATATCACCATCAAGCTGGGATATGCCAATGCTAAGATCTACAAACTCGATGACCCCAGCTGTTCTCGCCCCGAATGCTACCGTTCCTGCGGCAGCAGCACTCCTGATGAATTCCCTACAGATATACCCAACACGAAGGGCAACTTTAAATTGGTCAGGCATGTGTCTTTTGTGGATTGCCCAGGTCACGATATTTTGATGGCAACTATGCTGAACGGTGCAGCTGTTATGGATGCTGCCTTATTGTTGATAGCTGGTAATGAATCCTGTCCTCAGCCCCAGACCTCCGAACATCTGGCTGCCATTGAAATCATGAAGCTAAAGCACATCCTTATTTTACAAAATAAGATTGATTTGGTTAAAGAAAGTCAAGCCAAGGAACAGTATGAGTAGATCCTTGCATTTGTCCAAGGTACCGTTGCTGAGGGTGCACCCATCATTCCAATCTCTGCTCAGCTGAAGTATAACATTGAAGTCGTTTGTGAATATATTGTAAAGAAAATCCCAGTGCCTATAAGAGACTTCACATCTAAACCGAGACTTATCGTCATCAGATCCTTTGACGTGAATAAGCCAGGATGTGAGGTTGATGATCTGAAAGGTGGTGTAGCTGGAGGCAGTATTATAAAAGGTGTACTAAAGGTTGGTCAAGAAATAGAGGTTCGTCCTGGCATAGTTTCTAAAGACAGTGAAGGAAAGCTCATGTGCAAGCCTATCTTCTCTAAAATTGTGTCTCTCTTTTCTGAGCACAATGATCTACAATATGCTGCTCCTGGAGGCCTTATTGGTGTTGGTACCAAGATTGACCCAACTTTATGTCGTGCTGATCGTATGGTTGGTCAGGTACTGGGTGCAGTTGGGGCGTTGCCTGAAATATTCACAGAGCTGGAAATCTCTTACTTCCTTCTACAACGTCTCCTTGGAGTACGTACAGAGGGGGATAAGAAGGCTGCAAAGGTTCAAAAACTGTCTAAGAATGAAGTTCTGATGGTCAACATTGGTTCTTTGTCCACTGGAGGTCGTGTCAGTGCTGTAAAAGCTGATTTAGGAAAAATTGTGCTCACAAATCCAGTGTGCACGGAAGTAGGAGAGAAAATCGCTCTTAGCAGAAGGGTTGAGAAACATTGGCGTTTGATTGGCTGGGGTCAGATAAGACGAGGAGTGACCATAAAGCCCACGGTAGATGACGACTAGAGGCGAACAAAATGCTAAAACGTTTTTAAAAAAGAGACGCACTTGCTTTATATTTATTCAGCAAGTGCTACCTACTTGGATACATTAACTCCTCATATACCAGGCCCAATTTCTAATTTATAACTGAGCAGGTTCTCAGCACAAGAACGCTTGATGCTGCCCAGAGACCACCTGCTGTGTCACACATGAAAATTGTATGCTTTTGTTACAAAAGTATATTAACATTTTCTTCATTGTTCCTGAGGTGGTCCAAGCCCTCAGGACATATTTCTCCAACGAATGTCCACAGAATAAATTTAAAAAAGACCAAAAAAAAAAATAAAAAAATTTCTTCCCACACTGCTAAATCATCCTTAAGAACTTTTGTAATCCTAACATGCGCATAAGGAGATTTTAACCCTTTCGTTGCCATATATAATCTCCTAGAAAAAACCCGACCCACCGGAATGACCCTTGACGCAAAAGCCAAAACACCTAATAAACTCTGTACATCTCGTAGCTGAGCTTTCTTTACAGAAACAATTTTCCTAATCAAAACTATTGCCTTCTCCACCTTTTCAATAGGTAACCTGACTTCCATATTCACTGAATCAATTATAATACCTAAAAATTCAATAATCTGACAAGGACCCACTGATTTCTCTGGTGCCAAAGGAATGCCAAAATACTGGCAGATCTGTGTAAAACCCTCTAATAAACTAGAACAAACATTAAAAGAACCAACATACAGGAAATCGTCTAAATAATGTAAAATATTAACAGAACTCAACTCCTTAATAACAACCCAATTCAAGAATGAAGAAAACCAAAAAAACCCCATTGGTAAACACTTATCAAAGAAAAATTGACCATTAAAATGAAAACCTAATGAATTAAAACCTACCGGATCCACAGGTAACAAACGAAATGCAGCTTTAATATCTGCCTTTGCCATAAAACACCCTTTCCCTACTGAGCATATTAAAGAAACTGCATCGTCAAAGGATGTATAGGCTACAGAAGCTATTTCCTTATCCAAACAATCATTCAACGATTCTTTAGCCGGATACGATAAATGATGAATCAGTCTAAATTCATTAGGATTCTTCTTTGGAACAATTCCCAAAGGAGAGACCCTAAAGTCAGAAAAAGGTGGAAAAGGAAAAGGACCAGCTACCCTACCTTCTTGCAATTCTTTCAGAATCCTAAATTCAACAATATCTAAATGCTTATTAACTGAAGGCAAATTATCATGAACTAAACAACCCTTACCAGTAAATTTAGGAACATAAAACCACAAACAAAACCTCTAAGGATTAACTCCGCCTTTAGACGGTCTGGAAACAAATCTAGCCATGGAAGCATTCTTACCCAATTCACTGGTGTCTGAGCTTTTTGAAAAATCTCTATTGGGTTGATTTTGTAACATGGACTGATTAGATTTTTTAAAACACCGAAACATGGGGTGTGCACCTGAACAAAATGAACATTCGTGTTTATATCTACAATTGCTCAGCCATCTACATGCCGATTCATTATATGCAAAGCAAAAACCTTTTTTACTAACAGCACCAGACACCATTGAATTAATTGGCCTAGCTTGAAAACCACTTTTCTGTGGCAACATCAAGCTAAGCCAAAGATCCACATCTTTAGAACTCCAATTCATATTAGTGTGTACTGCTAACTTCTGGCGAAAAGTTTCATCATATGTAAACCATGCGAAGCCGCCAAAATTACGGTAAGCCTCTAAAATGGAATCCATATGTTGAAACAAACCAACACAACTCTGTGGATGTTTCGCACAAAACACAGAAGCGTAAATAAAAAAGGCTTGCAACCAATTATTAAAAGATCTTGGCGCAATCCTTTTCCTTTCTTCCTCTTTTTCAAACGCTTTCTTCTCACTTTTAAAAGGTTCTTTGGCAGAAGGGAGCAATGATAAAATATCAATATATTCCCTTCTCCAAATTTTTTCCTTTACAGATTGAGACAAGTGAAACCCCAACGGAGAGCCGTCACATGTCAAAGCTTCTTTTAAACAGGTTTCACTTATACCAATACCATTATCTAAGGTTACTGTATTCACTGATTTATTAACATTCAAAATATCAGCTCCTGCATCAGCTGGAATATCCTTCCACACTGCTGCAGGCTGATCTACAGAAACAGGCACACTAGCTGAAGCCCATTCTGAAAATAACCTTGCTAAGATAAGCAATAACTTATTCTCTTGAGTACCCATGTTGGTAGGCAAAGACAAGCTCTGCCCACATGTCTCCTCACCATTCTCCGGTCCCGGGTCCATGCTGGGGGCACTGGAGGCCGGCAATTGCGCTCTACTCAAAACCCCAGGCTGCGATACCGCACATCTAGGGGAGGAGCGCACATTGCCACCTTTCCGGCTTCTTGCTTCCGCTGGTGAATAAGCCCTCCTTGGCCTTTTGATCCGCTTGGACACCCGAGCTTCAGCGCTATGGGAAGCGCCTCTTGATGACGATCCAGACGCAGTCGCTTGACCAGTGACGTCACTGCGCACCGCGACGTCCTGAAGTCCCACCTCTTCATCTTCAACTGACACTCCGTCAGCCAGGCATCGTTGAAGCCACGCCTCCCCGCCACTTGACTCGGCGCGCTGAATCAACTTCCTCAGGAGCTCTTCCATCCGACCAGTGAGTTCTTTACTGTTGCCTTTAAACTTCGGCCCTTCTTCAAAATCTTCTGCTCTTCAGCTTTTAGGGCGGCCCTCACCTCAGGAACTCAGCGCCGCTTTATTCTTCACAGCAGCGCTGACTCACTGCTCACACGCCGCTTCTACACCGCTGCTCCTACGCCGCCACTACTTCACTGCCGCTTGTCAAATTCCGCCTAGTAATGCCGGCGAAGCCCAATAGCTCTTTTGCAGCTAGGCCGGCACTTCCTAGGGCTTCAGGCGACGACGTCCTCTTCTTCCAGGCTCCGCGGCGGACAAGCTCCGGACCTGATGCGACCTTCCTTAAATATTCGAATTTCCCGCCAGGAACAGGCAGAGAACAGGTACCTCAGCAACAGGTAGGCAACCAGGTACCAATCAAAATGCAGAATTAGAATCACCTCAGAAAATGTAAAATGAACATTCATTAGAACACAAAAGGCGGGAAAATTAGAGACTTATGAATTACTATTAACCCTTACACTGATGCTCAATGACACCATGGTGGGCATTCAGTATGCCTTCTGTGCCCACTATCATTATACTAATATTTCTTGGCTTTAGTTATTATCTGGGGCCATTTTTTTTTTTTTATGCATACGGTGGCCAACCCCTTTAAGGATGCAATGCGTTTTTCACTGAAGCCCTATTCACTTCTATGGGGCTAGGGCTTCACTTGAATGGGTCCGCAATTCTGGAGATGCGGAACGGAGTCACGGAAAGGAACACTAGAAGCACTACGGAGTGCTTTCGTGGTGTTTCTTACCGTGGTCCCACACCGCAAAAAAATATGACATATGCGGACAGACTACGGACCCATTCAAGTTAAATGGGTCCGGCCCGCTGCACGGACATTGCCCGTGCATTGTGGACCACAATTGCGGTCCCCAATGCATGGAACGGCCACACAACAGCTGTGTGCGTGAGGCCTATAGAACATGCTGCGTTTTTCATGCAACGCAGAACTGTTGCGTGAAAAAAAACTCTAATGCGCACAGACCCATTGAAATGAATGGGTCAGAATTCAGTGCGGGTGCTATCCGTTCACGTCATGCATTGCACCCGCGCGGAAAACTCACTCGTGTGAAAGGGGCCTAAGGGTCTCTGTACAAAGATCGGTTTTAGACAATATGTGGCCCTGGGCAAAATTTGAGGTGGGGCCCCAAATATAATATTGTAATACTCTTACATTTAGTCAGATCAAATGGTGCTATATAAAAAATTATATATCGTGTGTGTGTATATATATATAATTGTCAAATATGACCATTAAACAAGGACCAAATATTCCAACCGTGCAGTGCTTAAATATTAAATAATTACATAGTTACATAGTTGATATGGTTGAAAAAAGAGATAAAGGTCCATCTAGTCCAATCTCCATACTGAAATTGAACACAATGTATTGCACATAAGACAATATTTGCAATGATTTCACTAAATGTCCTTGGTCTTTACAGTAAACACTCCTGACATGTTGCAGTGTAGTCGTACCCTTTGGCCCCTTTCACACAAGCGTTACAGATTCTCTCAGGATGCATTCAGTGAAACTCGCGCGATTTTGCAAGAAAGTTCAGTCAGTTTTGTATGCAATTGCATTCAGTGTTCAGTTTTTTCCACGAGGGTGTAATCGGTTTTGATGCGTTTTTCACTCACGTGAAAAAAGCTGAAGAATTATAAAAAAATCTCCTAACAACCATCAGTGAAAAATATGTTGCATCTGGATAGAACCCAGGTTACATCCGGATAAAATGCATTTTTCATTGAAGCCCCATGAAAAACGCAGAATTTAGAACATGCTGCTATTCTCACCAACGCAGAAATGATACATGAAAAAGAAGGTTTAGGGGCACAGACCCATTGAAATGAATGGGTCAGGTTTCAGTGCGGGTGCTGGGTGTTCACGTAATGCCTTACACCCGCACTGAAAACGGAGTCGTCTGAAAGGAGCCTTTTTGTTGTGCAACAAATGTCGTTGTGTAGCCGAACCCTTAAGAGGACCTTTCACCTCTCCCGACCTGTCTGTTTTAGTAGCTACTTCTATTCTCTGTGCAATAACGATTCAACAGCAGCTTTTCTTATGGCTCTACTACGTTGGTTCATTTACAGTGAGGAACAGAAGTATTTGAACACCCTGCGATTTTGCAAGATCTCCCACTTAGAAATCATGGAGGGGTCTGAAATTCACATTGTAGGTGCATTCCCACTCTGAGAGACAGAATATATTTTTTTTAATTCAGGAAATCACATTGTATGACCCCTCCATGATTTCTAAGTGGGAGAACTTGCAAAATCGCAGGGTGTTCAAATACTTTAGTTCCTCACTGTATCTGTTATTCCTGATAAAAGTTTATGAATATGTGTGTAACTGGGGGTTACCAGTGTGTGTGGGTGGGTGGGTGGTTGGTTGGGTGGCTAGGGGTGTCTGCAGAGTCTGACACTGGCAATACTGATCGGACAGTGGCAGACTATGGAGGGACAAACCCTCAACTGGTAACACCCAGTTATACATGTATTGATAAACTTCAAGTAGGAATAACAGAGGAATGGCACAACATAGAACGATGATAATAATGCTCAAGAATTGTTTTTTTATGTGGGATACATAATTTTTTCTAAAACACATGTCAGGAGAGCAGCCAGGTGCTTTTTAAATGACTTATAAGAGAAATCGATAGATTGCATTCATCTGTCCAAAAGTCACTCCCTCCCCAGCCATAAAAAGGACCTGTTGCCTCTCCTGACATGTCTGTTTTAGTAACTACTTGCATTAACCATGCAATAGCAATTTTAAAGCATCTTTTCATACAACTTGTGTGGTATTGCTCTATTATTCCTACTATAATTTTATGAATTCATTTCCTACTGAGTGTTACCATTTAGTGTGGTGGTTGGGTGGTAGGATGGGGGGTTGTCCCTGCACAGTTTGCCACTGACAGCACTAATTAGACAATTTCATACCATACAGTGACGGTAACACCCAGTTGGCAACTCATTCATAAAGTTCCAGTAGGAATAGTAGAGGGATGTCAAAACATTCCGAAATAAGAGTAGGTGTTCCTAAATTTTTATTTCACAGGAAATACAATTATTTACTAAAACAGACATGTTAGGAGAGGTAATACGTCCTCTTTAAATGACGGAAGAAGCAGCAATGTATTATATTTACCTGTATTATATTTGTCAGGGAAGCAGGTAAGTATTTGTGTGTGTGTGAGGGGGCACATATCTGGGCATAACTTCAGTGAGGGGGCACAAAAGTGGGCATAACTATAGTGATGGGCCACAAGGAGGACATAATTACTGTGAAGGGGCAGAAAGGTGAGCATAACTACTGTGAAGGGGCACAAAGGTGTAATCATGTGAGGTGGGCATAATGTAGGCATTAGTACTGTGTGGTAGCGCCATGGGAAAAGGCCTCGATTATCCTGTTATACATTGGGATGGCTCTTACAGGACCAGCACAGCGCCCCCTCGTAGGTATTTACCAGATGCAGTCACCATCCCTTCCTTATGTGACTAATCTTTTTCTCATTGCAGTGACCTTGTTCCAGATCCATTGGACATCATGTCGATGCCAGCAACACCTTGGATGAGGTAGGACCAGTTAGTTCTTTTGTTTATTGCAAGGAGTATTAGAACCACCATGTACCCTATGACAGATTGCATTAGGTGGGACTGGGTGAGTATAGTTATGCATTGGGCATAGTTAGGGGAGTGGCTTAGTGTAAAAAACAAACATTTGCTGTGGTGTGCCGCGCGTGCCACTTAACTGCCCGAAATTTATATAAATTTGAATGGCACGGTGGTGGTGGGGGGGGGGATGCAAATCTGAATCCTTCCGCTAGGTACAGGAAAGCCTAGCTATACTTCTGGGCGACAATGCAAGAGTATTGTCCTGTTCTAATTCAAAGAACCCAGCTCAGGTTAAATAGTGTGGAATTTAAATGGGGAAGGGGACAAGTGGCATTTTATCATAGAACATTTCTCATCACATGTGGTTATGAATAGATGCAACTCAGATCCTTGAGTGTTTTTACCTCTTCACTGGCAAACTGAGGAAGTTGTAATTCATTAAAAAAAAGAAATGTTGAATCTTACTCTCAGAATTTGATACATTTTCTAACAAGCACTCTCATACTGCTGTCATTCTTTAATTGTAGTATTATTATTTATTATTAAAGCGCCATTCATTCCATAGCGCTGTACATATGAGAAGAGGTATACATACATACATAATACAGACAATTGCACTAATCATAAACAAGACGAGTTACAAACTGGTACAGAAGAGGAGGGCCCTGCCCGTGAGGGCTTCGTTTCTGTTTAATACACCCACATATACTGTATGTACATTATATAGAAATCCCTCTGCTACTTGGCCAAACTGTATAAACCTCCCTGACTTTCGTTTTAGTACCTGAGGCCAGATACAAGAGGAGGGGCAAATATTGCTTATTAATATCAATAATTATTATCAATAGCAATATCTGAAGTTACTCGTGTAAGAAAAGGGCAAAATATTACCAATTATCAGTTGATAACGGTCAGGGGGCCCCATAGCAAAAATCTAAATTGGGCCCCCATGCTCCATTCATAACCCCTCCAACTACCTGTTCCTGGCCAGCAGTGTACTGATATGTGAAGTATGAGGTATAAATTATAGCTCGTACCTCACATATCAGTACACTGCTGTATATACTATATATTTGTACACATTGCATCTATTAAACCTCATACCTCACATATTAGTACACAGCTGTATATACTATATACTTGCGTCCACTGCATCTATTATACCTCACACCTCACATATCAGTACACAGCTGTATATACTATTTTTTTTGTATCCACTGCATCTATTATACCTCATACCTCACATATCAGTACACAGCTGTATATACTATTTATTTGTGTCCTCTGCATCTATTATACTGTATAATTGATTCAGTATATATATATATATATATATATATATATATATATTGTGGTAATGTGAACAGTGCTGGAAGGTGTGTTGTCCCACGTCAGGTACCTCAGATGGGTGAGACAGGTAAAATCCAGAGAGTGGCAGTAGTCTCAGCAAAGCATAGTTTGCTGAGACATTTTTGTATACATTTTCTGGGCTGGATTTGTCACGAGGGTATCAAGAGCCACGTCTGACTCCGTTATACCCGGGGTCAGGAAGTCGCAGCGGGTGGCTGCGCGCTCTATATCTAAAGATCACGGTGTTTCTTAGTTATTGTTTTCTGTGTTTGCCTTGCTATCCTTTTTGTCTCTCTCAGGGATCCGTAGCTTCTCCTCCTCAGCTGTTTCTTGTCTGCCACTCCCTACCTCCTTATATTCTCCCCTCACACTTCTCTAGTTGCCAGTTATAGAGCTTCCTGCCTGGACATCTATACTGACCCACTGGAGTGGTTAATCCTGGTTGTTGTTCCTGTGTGCTACCCTCCGGATCCCTGTTTGGTTTATTGTTGTCTCCTGTTGTCGCCCACCTGGGAATATATGTTGAGTCTGTGTTGTCTGTCCTCCCCTTGGTGTTTTCCCTTAGAGTTAGTGGTGCGGACTAGTGTTCCCATCGCCCTGTTCACTACCTAGGGCTCAGCTCAGGGAAAGCCAGGGCTTTAGGCACGTGATCGGCGTACGGGTGAGGAACCCGTCTAGGGACGTCAGGGCAGCCAGGTGCCAGCCGCCAGGTGAGTCAGGGGTCACCATCTTCCCTCTCACTTGGTCAGGGCCTTCCTCGTTCCCTCCCTCTGTGTCACGTATGTGATAGCCACGCCGACCGTGATATTATAACTGGCCATTACTTTTTGAAAAATAAAAAATAAAAATAAAAATATTTTTTTTACATTTTTTGTTTGTTGTTTTTTTTTTCTCTCTCTACTTAGAATCCAATATGGATCCTATTGATGCCTTGGCAGAACAGCTTCAAAGCCTGTCTTTGGAGGTGGCAGTATTGAAGGCGTCTGTTCTCCAACAACAGCAGCAAATGCAGCAGACCGCACCCCCAGCGGTTGCTATGGGTAACCAGGTTGTCACTGAACCCAAGGTTGCTCTTCCCGACAGATTTTCTGGGGGAAGGGACAAATTTGCGACGTTCCGTGAGGCCTGCAAATTATATTTTAAGTTGCGCCCTTACTCCTCAGGTCATGAAGAACAGCGGGTAGGGATTGTCATTTCCCTGCTTCAGGGGGATCCGCAATCCTGGGCGTTTTCGTTACCCCCTGGTTCTCAGGCTCTTCGGTCAGTGGAGGGATTTTTTGGGGCTTTGGGTCTCATATATGATGACCCTGACCGAGTCGCCCTGGCTGAGTCGAAGTTACGGAGACTCCTACAGGGAGATCGGTCAGCAGAGGAATATTGCTCAGAGTTCCGTAGGTGGGCTACGGATACTCAGTGGAACGACCCGGCTCTCAGGAGTCAGTTCTGCTCTGGGTTATCTGAAAGGGTTAAGGATGCACTGGCGCTGTATGAGACCCCCCTTTCCCTTGATGCTGTTAGTCCCTCGCTATCAGAATAGATAGACGTCTTAGGGAGAGATCGAAAATTCCGGAGCAATTGGTTACCTCTCCCAAGCAACAGTCAGCCTGTACTGACTTAGATGAGCCTATGCAGCTAGGCGGAACTTCTCGTCAGGTCCGTCCTCCCGAGGTTCGCCGTGGGGGGGGGCTTGTTTTTTCTGTGGGGGGAGGGGTCATTTCATTAATGTCTGTCCCTCCTTTCTCAAAAACAAAAGACCGTCGGAAAACTACTAACCCCGGGCTGTGCGGAGGATGTCAGCCGGGGGGTATACGTTTCCTCCATACGAACATCTCAATTTGTGTTACCAGCGGTCATTGTTTTTGGTGTTAAGACGGAGTCTATTTCTGTTTTTCTAGACAGTGGAGCAGGGGTAAACTTGATTGATGCCCATTTTGCCCGCACTATGGGTTTGTCTCTCTGTACGCTGCAGAGACCTATTCCCGTATTCGCTATAGATTCTGCTCCTCTGTCTCAGAGAAACCTCACCCACATTGTTCGTAATTTACACCTTCGGGTAGGGGACCACCATAATGAGTGTCTTTCATGTTACGTTCTGGAGGGCCTTCCCTCTCCGGTGGTATTGGGTCTTCCCTGGTTGGTAGCGCACAATCCAGTGGTGGATTGGCAGGCCAGGGAGATATTGGAGTGGAGTGAGCATTGCAGAGAGAATTGCTTAAATAACAATTGCTTAATCGCCTCCATAGCTTCCCTACCTACATTTATTTCGGACTTTGAGGACGTTTTTTCTGAAAAGGGTTGTCAGAAACTACCACCTCATCGTCCTTATGATTGCCCGGTTAACCTGATTCCCGGGGCAAAATTACCCAAGTCCAGGTTGTATAATCTTTCGGGTCCCGAGAGACAAGCCATGAAAGATTATATCTCCGAGAGTCTGGCTAAGGGACACATCAGACCCTCTTCTTCACCCGTGGCTGCAGGGTTTTTCTTTGTTAAAAAGAAAGATGGGGGCCTGCGTCCTTGCTTAGATTTCCGTGAGTTAAACCAGATAATCATCCGTGACCCATACCCTCTTCCTCTCATTCCTGACCTTTTTAATCAGATTGCGGGTGCTAAGTGGTTCTCCAAACTTGATCTTAGGGGGGCCTACAATCTGATTCGTATCAGGGAAGGGGATGAGTGGAAGACAGCTTTTAACACCCCTGAGGGGCATTATGAAAATCTAGTTATGCCTTTCGGTCTGACCAATGCCCCTGCTGTCTTCCAACATTTCGTTAATGATATTTTTAGTCATCTCATCGGCAGGTTTGTAGTCATATACCTAGATGATATCTTAATTTATTCGGCTGATCTGAAAACACATGAGGTGCATGTCAGGCAAGTACTGCAGGTCCTACGGACGAATAAATTATATGCGAAAATTGAAAAATGTGTCTTCGCTGTTCAGGAATTACAGTTCCTGGGATATCTATTATCTGCTTCAGGTTTCCGCATGGATCCTGGGAAGGTCCAGGCAATTTTAGATTGGGATCTTCCTGAGAACCTTAAAGCCCTACAACGTTTTTTGGGTTTCGCTAATTTCTATAGAAAGTTCATTAAAAATTATTCAGTGATCGTTAAACCCCTTACCGACATGACTAGGAAGGGGACTGATTTTTCCAAATGGTCTGACGCCGCTAAAGATGCATTTTCCTCTCTAAAGGAGAGGTTTACCTCGGCACCTGTTCTAATTCAACCTGATGTCTCTCAGCCTTTTATTGTCGAGGTAGATGCGTCAGAGGTGGGAGTGGGAGCTGTATTGTCTCAGGGTCCGTCTCCTGGCAAATGGCGTCCTTGCGCTTTCTTTTCCAAAAAATTATCTTCTGCGGAGAAGAATTATGATATTGGAAATAGGGAACTGTTGGCGATTAAACTGGCGCTTGAAGAGTGGCGTCACTTCTTAGAGGGAGCAATCCACCCCGTCACGGTGATTACGGATCACAAGAACCTTCTGTACCTAGAATCGGCTAAACGTCTCACCCCTAGACAAGCTAGGTGGTCGCTATTCTTTACCAGATTTAACTTTGTAATCACCTATCGTCCTGGGGCAAAAAATACCAAGGCAGACGCATTATCTCGTAGTTTCCCTGGAGGGGGTAATGTTTGTGATCCGGTACCTATTTTACAAAGAGGAGTGGTTGTCTCTGCTGTACACTCTGTTCTAGAGGGAAAGGTGTTAGAGGCTCAGGGGGACGCCCCGGCCTCTTGCCCCTCAGAGAAATTGTTTGTACCGTTAAACCTGCGTCTTGAATTATTAAAAGAACATCATAATTCGGCACTTGCTGGACACCTGGGTAGTAAAGCAACCTTGGAGCTTTTATCTCGTCGTTTTTGGTGGCCAAGGTTGCGTCAGGATGTAATGGATTTCGTGTCTACTTGTTCTACTTGTGCACGCGCGAAAGTCTCTCATACACGTCCAGCAGGGTCTTTATTGCCACTTTTCATCCCCAATAGGCCATGGACACATCTGTCAATGGATTTCATCACTGACTTACCGTTGTCGGCGGGTAAAACAGTTATCTTGGTAGTAGTAGACAGGTTTAGCAAAATGGTAGACTTTATTGCGCTACCCGCACTTCCTAATGCTAAAACTCTCGCTCAGGTGTTTATCAGTGAAATCGTGAAAGTTCACGGGGTCCCTTCCGATGTGGTTTCGGATCGGGGAACCCAGTTTATTTCTAAGTTTTGGAAAGCTTTTTGTTCCCGTTTGGGGGTTCACTTGTCCTTTTCCTCAGCTTTCCATCCTCAGTCGAATGGACAGACTGAGCGTACCAACCAAAACCTAGAAACATATTTAAGGTGTTTTGTGTCTGAAAACCAAGAGTTGTGGTCATCATATTTACCGTTAGCTGAGTTTGCCATAAATAATCATTATCAGGAGTCCACTGGCAAGTCACCATTCCTTGGTGCATACGGTTTTCATCCCCAATTTTGTACTTTCAAAGAGGGGGGGTCTTCTGGGGTTCCCGAAGAGGAAAGGTTTTCTTCATCTCTTTCATCGGTATGGCAGAAGGTGCAAGTTAACTTGAAAAAGATGAGTGGTAAATATAAATGCATGGCCGATAAGAAACGGTCACCAGGTCCGGACCTAGGAGTGAATGACTATGTGTGGTTGTCTACTAGGAATATTAAGTTGAAGGTTCCTTCTTGGAAACTGGGTCCTAGGTTCATTGGTCCCTATAAAATAGTAGCCGTCATTAACCCTGTGGCTTTTCGCCTGGAGCTACCTCAGACTTTTAAGATCCATAACGTCTTCCATAAATCGTTACTCAAGAAGTATGTTCCACCTCTAGAACCATCGCCGCTGCCACCTCCTCCTGTTATTGTGGATGGTAATCTGGAGTTTCAAGTAGCCAGAATTGTTGATTCTCGTCGGGTCCGCCGCTCTCTTCAGTATCTTGTGCATTGGAGGGGTTACGGTCCCGAGGAAAGAATGTGGGTTCCAGCGTCAGAGGTAAACGCCAACAGGTTAATTCAGACTTTCCATGCCTCTCATCCGGAGAGACCTGGTCCTGAGTGTCCGGAGGCCCCTCGTGAAAGGGGGGGTACTGTCACGAGGGTATCAAGAGCCACGTCTGACTCCGTTATACCCGGGGTCAGGAAGTCGCAGCGGGTGGCTGCGCACTCTATATCTAAAGATCACGTTGTTTCTTAGTGATTGTTTTCTGTGTTTGCCTTGCTATCCTTTTTGTCTCTCTCAGGGATCCGTAGCTTCTCCTCCTCAGCTGTTTCTTGTCTGCCACTCCCTACCTCCTTATATTCTCCCCTCACACTTCTCTAGTTGCCAGTTATAGAGCTTCCTGCCTGGACATCTATACTGACCCACTGGAGTGGTTAATCCTGGTTGTTGTTCCTGTGTGCTACCCTCCGGATCCCTGTTTGGTTTATTGTTGTCTCCTGTTGTCGCCCACCTGGGAATATATGTTGAGTCTGTGTTGTCTGTCCCTCCCTTGGTGTTTTTCCTTAGAGTTAGTAGTGCGGACTAGTGTTCCCATCGCCCTGTTCACTACCTAGGGCTCAGCTCAGGGAAAGCCAGGGCTTTAGGCACGTGATCGGCGTACGGGTGAGGAACCCGTCTAGGGACGTCAGGGCAGCCAGGTGCCAGCCGCCAGGTGAGTCAGGGGTCACCATCTTCCCTCTCACTTGGTCAGGGCCTTCCTCGTTCCCTCCCTCTGTGTCACGTATGTGATAGCCACGCCGACCGTGATAGGATTTTACTTGGACTGGTGGCTAGGCTTGGTAGAGGGAGTTGCCAGTCCACACCCTTCCAGTATGTGTTTTCCTTTCTACCTGAGGTGATCGCAGGTGAGGCCTGCTGTAATCAGGCTTGCATAAAGCGCCTCAGAGTAGGTCAGTCTGTGGAGGGAGAGCAAGACTGTTTTGTGAAGCAGAGGCTCTGTGTGTGGTCTCAGTCAGGAGGACTGAGGGGCCACAAGGCTTTGAATAGCCTGAGGTTTGGAGGACCTAGCGACACCTAGAGAACGAGGGTTGCACGCCCAGCGTCTGGAGGACTACTGGGCCACACTCCCCCAAAAGGTACTGGAGTTGCCACAGCCTGGAGGCTGCAGTATTGATGTTGGCTGAGGAAAGCTGCATATGTTGTCCATGTGTGAACTGAGCTCTATGAGTGAGGTAGGGACGTATTTTGTTTAGGTAGTGCCTAGACGGGCAGGAGTTTATTTGTGTTTTAAGTGTTGGCAGTGCGGGAACCTCACCCCACCCAGTGATGTATAACTGGACTATCCTTTATAAGAAGACTGTCAAAATAAATGCACGGTTTGGACATGAAAATCCGTTGTCTGGTGAGATATCTGTGAGTGTGACCCCCTGAAAAGAGACGATCCCTTACAATATATATATATATATATATATATATATATATTACATAGAGCAGTGTAATAATGTGAGACTTACAAGGTATACCAGTGCAGTATGTACAGATATATGTGGTCAGGTATATTATGTTTTTTGTGTGAGGTAATAGTGGTTATAACTGTCTACATATATACATATGAGTGAAATATGAGTAAATAGGGAATGGGGGCAAATGAAGAGAAAGAAGGAGGACCTCCACTTACCACTCCATTCTAGTCTCAGTGGAGAGCTTATCTTCCATGCTGTAGGGGCCCTGGCAGATGCTTCTATCTGGCTTCCATGCCCTGTTCCCATAGTAGATCTACAGGACCTGTGATGTTAAAGATGATGTCATCTGCTCCTATCTAACCAAGGAACTACAACATTCTTTGTGCCGTTCCTTTACTACATATACATGACATCATCACAGGTCCTTTAGCTGTCTCCACTGACGGTAGGGATACTATACTCAAACTGGACACATTTTCCCCAGGGGCCCCATAGCAGCTGTGCAGTCTGTCTCTATAAGAGGTATGCCACTGATTATGGTCAATATTCCCCTTTTCCCTCTAGCTCATGGGATTGTTCTCAGTTTATAGCTTACATAGCTACAATATTTAGCCTTGGAATCACCAGGAAAAACACATAACTCATGCAAATGTAATATAAAAGACACCTTTACTTAACTACAATTTACTACAACATATAAACAATCAGTTACAAACACTTTCAGTATCATGGTCATATCAGTATACATACTGTACACCATGTCACTGGCCTATAGTCTAACAATATCGACGACAGATACTTAGCCTTAGAATATAAGATTGTCCTACTACTTCCATCTAAGACTTCACAGGAAGCTGGCCTGGGTGAGGAATGCTCCGGTGGCTAGGTGTATTGCTACTATATTAACACCTGCCTACCCAGAATTTGTTGTATCTGTGATGTCAGTACAGGAAGGGGTGGGGTCAGGACTATGGAACCATCTGGCAAGTGGTTACTCTTTCAATCATGTGTCTAATTTAATTTTCAAAACAGGACTGAATCTCAGCCCTGTAACAAAAAGGATGGATCCTATAGGAAAATACTATAAAAACATCTTGTTAGAGATATGTTTAACCTCTTTGCGACCTCCGCCATACATGAAAAGCGGAAGTAGGCACTTTAAAGATGGCGCCCACTCACGTGTGTAGCAGTCACCATAGCTGCCGGGTTTCTGCTATTTCAAACAACAGAGACCTGGGGAAAATGTATGCGATTAGCATACATCTAAATGGTGCAGACACGTTTCATGGCTGATATCAGTGACCTATTATATGCCTGTGATAGCTCATAGCCTTAAGAAGGCTCTGATAGCTATCACTGGTATATACCAATACAGGCCAGTAGGTGGCAACACTGTATAGGTATATAGTAAATAGTGTGTTCTATGATGGCTATATAGCCATCAAAAAAACACAATGGGCAATCTAATGATTGCCAATTCTAGTCACCCAGGCTGACTTAAAAAAAAAAAAAAGTTTAAATTTTTTTACAATTATATACAAGTTCTACTCACACCCCTTTCCACGAAATCAAAATAAATAAAACAAGAATTAAATAAATAAATACAATAAGATATATACACTGTGTCTGTATATATATATATATATATATATATATTTATTTTTTTTTATTTATTTTTTTGAGGCAGTGACAGGCCTGATATACGAAGGAAGGTATGCGTCTCTGAGAATGGTGCAGGAAACATATTAAAGCGGTTGCACCTGAGATATGCCATCAAGGTACCTGGCTTTAGTGGGGTGGAAGTCACTAGCTAGAGTGTCTACTAAGATAGATAGTGGACGCTGTTGCTACCTATAATAGCTGGTATCAGCTTATCCTGGCCTAGATTTTACTGGGAGTAAGCAAAGTGCTGGGTGGGTGCTTATCCCCCACATTCCACTCCAGGGTTTATATGTGGCTCATGTCCATGATTGTGTTTTAAAAATGAGCAGCAGAAAGCAGGGTGTGTCTGTTGAGTGAGAGGCTGCAAATCACACACACACTGCAAGGCACGTGTGAAGCAAACACTGGCCTGTGGACTGATTACCTGACCCGGCTGCGATCCAGCTGTAACTGAAATCATTGTTCTTCCATTGTTAACCATGGTGACCTGCAAAGAAACGCGTGCAGCCATCATTGCGTTGCATAAAAATGGCTTCACAGGCAAGGATATTGTGGCTACTAAGATTGCACCTCAATCAACAATTTATAGGATCATCAAGAACTTCAAGGAAAGAGGTTCAATTCTTGTTAAGAAGGCTTCAGGGCGTCCAAGAAAGTCCAGCAAGTGCCAGGATCTTCTCCTAAAGAGGATTCAGCTGCGGGATCGGAGTGCCACCAGTGCAGAGCTTGCTCAGGAATGGCAGCAGGCAGGTGTGAGCGCATCTGCACGCACAGTCAGGCGAAGACTTTTGGAAGATGGCCTGGTGTCAAGAAGGCCAGCAAAGAAGCCACTTCTCTCCAAAAAAAACATCAGGGACAGATTGATCTTCTGCAGAAAGTATGGTGAATGGACTGCTGAGGACTGGGGCAAAGTCATATTCTCCGATGAAGCCTCTTTCCGATTGTTTGGGGCATCTGGAAAAAGGCTTGTCCGGAGAAGAAAAGGTGAGCGCTACCATCAGTCCTGTGTCATGTCAACAGTAAAGCATCCTGAGACAATTCATGTGTGGGGTTGCTTCTCATCCAAGGGAGTGGGCTCACTCACAATTTTGCCCAAAAACACAGCCATGAATAAAGAATGGTACCAAAACACCCTCCAACAGCAACTTCTTCCAACAATCCAACAACAGTTTGGTGAAGAACAATGCATTTTCCAGCACGATGGAGCACCGTGCCATAAGGCAAAAGTGATAACTAAGTGGCTTGGGGACCTAAACGTTGACATTTTGGGTCCATGGCCTGGAAACTCCCCAGATCTTAATCCCATTGAGAACTTGTGGTCAATCCTCAAGAGGCAGGTGGACAAGCAAAAACCCACTAATTCTGACAAACTCCAAGAAGTGATTCTGAAAGAATGGGTTGCTATCATTCAGGAATTGGCCCAGAAGTTGATTGAGAGCATGCCCAGTCGAATTGCAGAGGTCCTGAAAAAGTAGGGCCAACACTGCAAATACTGACTCTTTGCATAAATGTCATGTAATTGTCGATAAAAGCCTTTGAAACGTATGAAGTGCGTGCAATTATATTTCACTACATCACAGAAACAACTGAAACAAAGATCTAAAAGCAGTTTAGCAGCAAACTTTGTGAAAACTAATATTTGTGTCATTCTCAAAACTTTTGGCCACGACTGTACACAGTCAAAAAATGAAGTGTGCGTCCCATAGGTAAAGACTAGGGTTGAGCGAACCCGAACTGCACTTTTTCACAGAAGTTTGGGTTCGGGTGATTTTATTATTTTCCATTATAACATGGTTATAACTGAAAATGATAGCATTCTTAAGACAGAATGCTAAATAAAATAGCCACTGAAGGGTTAAAAATAATAAAAAAATAAAACTCCCCTCATCCACTTGATCGCGCAGCCGGTATCCTCCTCTTTATTCTTTCTACAGGACCTGCAAAAAGACCTGCGGTGATGTCACTGTGCTCACCACAGGGTGAGCGCGGTGACAGCATTGCAGGTCCTGCTGAATGAAGATAGAAGGACCTGCGGTGACATCACCGCGTTCCCCACGTGGTGAACGCGGTGACGTCATCACAGGTCCTTTTGCAGGTCCTGCAGAAAGAAGAAAGAAGAGGATACCGGCTGCGCGATCAAGTGGATGAGGTGAGTTTTTTTAATTATTTTTAACCCCTCAATGGCCATTTTATATAGCATTCTGTCTTAAAAATGCTTTTATTTTCCGTTAAAACCATTTTATAACGAAAAGTAATAAAGTGAAGTTCGGGTCCCCATTGACTTTATTAGGGTTCTGGGTCAAGTTAGGGTCCGGAAACCGAACTTTGACCTGAAGTTTGCCCGAACCCAGCGAACCCAAACTTTCTCGGGTTCGCTCATCCAAAGTAAAGACGATATACACATATTATTAGAGATACTTTATGTTTAAAGATGTACTCCCATCTGAGACAATAGGGGCATATCGCTAGGATATGTCCCCATTGTCTGATAGGTGTGGGTACACCGTTAGGACCTGCACCTATATCGAGAATAGAGCTTGGAAAGTAATGGCTGGAGGACCATGAGTTTCCATAATTTAAGAAAAGTTGCAAAAAAGCAATTATTTGCATTAAATATACTACATAGAATATTCAAGTTTCTGAACTAGGGTTTTGGAAAAGCTGCGTTATTCTAAGATTTAAATAAAGTTCTTAGGATAATGTGCTCTCTGCTGAAATATTCTCACATAACCAAGAGTGTGCCTCCTAACCTTTTTTTAGAAGAAAAGGAGAAGTGCTTTAGTAGAAGTAGTGTGATCAATGAGAAAAATAAATCCAAAAGGCAAAAACTAAATCAACATCTTGTTAAAGATATATTAAAATTTCTAGGGCCAAATCCAAAAATGGATGGGTCCTATAGGTGAAGATTATATCAATAGAAGCTAATTCATCTTCAAGGACAAAGTAACATCGGGTGATTCCAATCAATAAGTGCGTTGAAAGGGTAAGTTATTATTATCTAGAATATCACTGATAAAGTCCAGTAATGTTTAGTTTGTAGAGTTTTATGCTATTTCTTCATGTCATTTCTCTTTGTTCCTTTCCCTAAATTATTAGCAAATTGGTAAAAGCTTTTTTCTACCTCTGATGGTGGAAAACGCACCTATAATGGAGATGGTAAGGGCAGCTAAGGGGTTTTGGAGGAGGCTGCATTTTTGTTTAAATAGGTGCCCTTTAACCAATTTGTTAATAATTTAAGGAAGGTTGCTTAAAAAGCATTGTTTTACATGAAATAGAATACATAGCAGAGTCAAGGTTCGGAACTAGGGCTTTGGCAAAGCTATGTTCTTTCAAAATTTGCTCAATATTTATATAATACTGTGCTCTAGGGTTTTTTGTTGGTTTTATTATACCAGAGAGTATGTGCCTCCAGATGTTCTTTTACAAGAAAAGAAGTGCTCGAGTACAAGGAGTCTGATCCATAAGAAGGATGGATCCGAAAGGCAACGACTAGATCATCATCTTGTTAGAGATATGCATAAGTTCCTAGGGCCCAATCTAAAAAATGATGGGTCCTATAGGTGAAGATCATATCTTGTTAGAGATATATTTAAGACCTAGGGGGGAGTCCATAAGATGGATGGGTCCTATAGGTGAAGAGCATATGCAAATCTTATTATTGCTATGTTTAAGTACCTTGGGCCCAGTCCATGCAATGGATGGATCCTATAGGTGAAGACCATATCAATAGAAGCTAATTCATCTTCAAGGACAAAATAACATCGGGTGATTCCTATCAAAAAGTGCGTTGAAAGGGTAAGTTATTATGATCTAGAATATAACTGATAAAGTCCAGTAATGTTTAGTTTGTAGGGTTTTATGCCATTTCTACATGTCATTTCTCTTTGTTACTTTCCCTAAATTATTAGCAAATTGGTAAAAGCTTTTTTCTACCTCTGATGGTGGAACACGCACCTATAATGGAGATGGTAAGGGCAGCTAAGGGGTTTTGGAGGAGGCTGCATTTTTGTTTAAATAGGTGCCCTTCAACCAATTTGTTAATAATTTAAGGAAGGTTGCTTAAAAAGCATTGTTTTACATTAAATAGAATACACAGCAGAGTCAAGGTTCGGAACTAGGGCTTTGGCAAAGCTATGTTCTCTCAAAATTTGCACAAAATGTATATAATACTGTGCTCTAGGGTTTTTTGTTGGTTTTAATATACCAGAGAGTATGTGCCTCCAGATGTTCTTTTACAAGAAAAGAAGTGCTCGAGTACAAGGAGTCTGATCCATAAGAAGGATGGATCCGAAAGGCAACGACTAGATCATCATCTTGTTAGAGATATGCATAAGTTCCTAGGGCCCAATCTAAAAAATGATGGGTCCTATAGGTGAAGATCATATCTTGTTAGAGATATATTTAAGACCTAGGGGGGAGTCCATAAGATGGATGGGTCCTATAGGTGAAGAGCATATGCAAATCTTATTATTGCTATGTTTAAGTACCTTGGGCCCAGTCCATGCAATGGATGGATCCTATAGGTGAAGACCATATCAATAGAAGCTAATTCATCTTCAAGGACAAAATAACATCGGGTGATTCCTATCAAAAAGTGCGTTGAAAGGGTAAGTTATTATGATCTAGAATATAACTGATAAAGTCCAGTAATGTTTAGTTTGTAGGGTTTTATGCCATTTCTACATGTCATTTCTCTTTGTTACTTTCCCTAAATTATTAGCAAATTGGTAAAAGCTTTTTTCTACCTCTGATGGTGGAAAACGCACCTATAATGGAGATGGTAAGGGCAGCTAAGGGGTTTTGGAGGAGGCTGCATTTTTGTTTAAATAGGTGCCCTTCAACCAATTTGTTAATAATTTAAGGAAGGTTGCTTAAAAAGCATTGTTTTACATTAAATAGAATACATAGCAGAGTCAAGGTTCGGAACTAGGGCTTTGGCAAAGCTATGTTCTCTCAAAATTTGCACAAAATTTATATAATACTGTGCTCTAGGGTTTTTTGTTGGTTTATTATACCAGAGAGTATGTGCCTCCAGAAGTTCTTTTACAAGAAAAGAAGTGCTCGAGTACAAGGAGTCTGATCCATAAGAAGGATGGATCCGAAAGGCAACGACTAGATCATCATCTTGTTAGAGATATGCATAAGTTCCTAGGGCCCAATCTAAAAAATGATGGGTCCTATAGGTGAAGATCATATCTTGTTAGAGATATATTTAAGACCTAGGGGGGAGTCCATAAGATGGATGGGTCCTATAGGTGAAGAGCATATGCAAATCTTATTATTGCTATGTTTAAGTACCTTGGGCCCAGTCCATGCAATGGATGGATCCTATAGGTGAAGACCATATCAATAGAAGCTAATTCATCTTCAAGGACAAAGTAACATCGGGTGATTCCTATCAAAAAGTGCGTTGAAAGGGTAAGTTATTATTATCTAGAATATAACTGATAAAGTCCAGTAATGTTTAGTTTGTAGGGTTTTATGCCATTTCTACATGTCATTTCTCTTTGTTACTTTCCCTAAATTATTAGCAAATTGGTAAAAGCTTTTTTCTACCTCTGATGGTGGAAAACGCACCTATAATGGAGATGGTAAGGGCAGCTAAGGGGTTTTGGAGGAGGCTGCATTTTTGTTTAAATAGGTGCCCTTCAACCAATTTGTTAATAATTTAAGGAAGGTTGCTTAAAAAGCATTGTTTTACATTAAATAGAATACATAGCAGAGTCAAGTTTCGGAACTAGGGCTTTGGCAAAGCTATGTTCTCTCAAAATTTGCACAAAATTTATATAATACTGTGCTCTAGGGTTTTTTGTTGGTTTTAATATATGTGCCTCCAGATGTTCTTTTACAAGAAATGAAGTACTCGAGTACAAGGAGTCTGATTCATAAGAAGGATGGATCCGAAAGGCAACGACTAGATCATCATCTTGTTAGAGATATGCATAAGTTCCTAGGGCCCAATCTAAAAAATGATGGGTCCTATAGGTGAAGATCATATCTTGTTAGAGATATATTTAAGACCTAGGGGGAGTCCATAAGATGGATGGGTCCTACAGGTGAAGAGCATATGCAAATCTTATTATTGCTATGTTTAAGTACCTTGGGCCCAGTCCATGCAATGGATGGATCCTATAGGTGAAGACCATATCAATAGAAGCTAATTCATCTTCAAGGACAAAATAACATCGGGTGATTCCTATCAAAAAGTGCGTTGAAAGGGTAAGTTATTATTATCTAGAATATAACTGATAAAGTCCAGTAATGTTTAGTTTGTAGGGTTTTATGCCATTTCTACATGTCATTTCTCTTTGTTACTTTCCCTAAATTATTAGCAAATTGGTAAAAGCTTTTTTCTACCTCTGATGGTGGAAAACGCACCTATAATGGAGATGGTAAGGGCAGCTAAGGGGTTTTGGAGGAGGCTGCATTTTTGTTTAAATAGGTGCCCTTCAACCAATTTGTTAATAATTTAAGGAAGGTTGCTTAAAAAGCATTGTTTTACATTAAATAGAATACATAGCAGAGTCAAGGTTCGGAACTAGGGCTTTGGCAAAGCTATGTTCTCTCAAAATTTGCACAAAATGTATATAATACTGTGCTCTAGGGTTTTTTGTTAGTTTTAATATACCAGAGAGTATGTGCCTCCAGATGTTCTTTTACAAGAAATGAAGTACTCGAGTACAAGGAATCTGATTCATAAGAAGGATGGATCCGAAAGGCAACGACTAGATCATCATCTTGTTAGAGATATGCATAAGTTCCTAGGGCCCAATCTAAAAAATGATGGGTCCTATAGGTGAAGATCATATCTTGTTAGAGATATATTTAAGACCTAGGGGGGAGTCCATAAGATGGATGGGTCCTACAGGTGAAGAGCATATGCAAATCTTATTATTGCTATGTTTAAGTACCTTGGGCCCAGTCCATGCAATGGATGGATCCTATAGGTGAAGACCATATCAATAGAAGCTAATTCATCTTCAAGGACAAAATAACATCGGGTGATTCCTATCAAAAAGTGCGTTGAAAGGGTAAGTTATTATTATCTAGAATATAACTGATAAAGTCCAGTAATGTTTAGTTTGTAGGGTTTTATGCCATTTCTACATGTCATTTCTCTTTGTTACTTTCCCTAAATTATTAGCAAATTGGTAAAAGCTTTTTTCTACCTCTGATGGTGGAACACGCACCTATAATGGAGATGGTAAGGGCAGCTAAGGGGTTTTGGAGGAGGCTGCATTTTTGTTTAAATAGGTGCCCTTCAAGCAATTTGTTAATAATTTAAGGAAGGTTGCTTAAAAAGCATTGTTTTACATTAAATAGAATACATAGCAGAGTCAAGGTTCGGAACTAGGGCTTTGGCAAAGCTATGTTCTCTCAAAATTTGCACAAAATTTATATAATACTGTGCTCTAGGGTTTTTTGTTAGTTTTAATATACCAGAGAGTATGTGCCTCCAGATGTTCTTTTACAAGAAAAGAAGTACTCGAGTACAAGGAGTCTGATTCATAAGAAGGATGGATCCGAAAGGCAACGACTAGATCATCATCTTGTTAGAGATATGCATAAGTTCCTAGGGCCCAATCTAAAAAATGATGGGTCCTATAGGTGAAGATCATATCTTGTTAGAGATATATTTAAGACCTAGGGGGGAGTCCATAAGATGGATGGGTCCTATAGGTGAAGAGCATATGCAAATCTTATTATTGCTATGTTTAAGTACCTTGGGCCCAGTCCATGCAATGGATGGATCCTATAGGTGAAGACCATATCAATAGAAGCTAATTCATCTTCAAGGACAAAATAACATCGGGTGATTCCTATCAAAAAGTGCGTTGAAAGGGTAAGTTATTATTATCTAGAATATAACTGATAAAGTCCAGTAATGTTTAGTTTGTAGGGTTTTATGCCATTTCTACATGTCATTTCTCTTTGTTACTTTCCCTAAATTATTAGCAAATTGGTAAAAGCTTTTTTCTACCTCTGATGGTGGAACACGCACCTATAATGGAGATGGTAAGGGCAGCTAAGGGGTTTTGGAGGAGGCTGCATTTTTGTTTAAATAGGTGCCCTTCAACCAATTTGTTAATAATTTAAGGAAGGTTGCTTAAAAAGCATTGTTTTACATTAAATAGAATACATAGCAGAGTCAAGTTTCGTTACTAGGGCTTTGGCAAAGCTATGTTCTCTCAAAATTTGCACAAAATTTATATAATACTGTGCTCTAGGGTTTTTTGTTGGTTTTAATATATGTGCCTCCAGATGTTCTTTTACAAGAAATGAAGTACTCGAGTACAAGGAGTCTGATTCATAAGAAGGATGGATCCGAAAGGCAACGACTAGATCATCATCTTGTTAGAGATATGCATAAGTTCCTAGGGCCCAATCTAAAAAATGATGGGTCCTATAGGTGAAGATCATATCTTGTTAGAGATATATTTAAGACCTAGGGGGGAGTCCATAAGATGGATGGGTCCTATAGGTGAAGAGCATATGCAAATCTTATTATTGCTATGTTTAAGTACCTTGGGCCCAGTCCATGCAATGGATGGATCCTATGGGTGAAGACCATATCAATAGAAGCTAATTCATCTTCAAGGACAAAATAACATCGGGTGATTCCTATCAAAAAGTGCGTTGAAAGGGTAAGTTATTATTATCTAGAATATAACTGATAAAGTCCAGTAATGTTTAGTTTGTAGGGTTTTATGCCATTTCTACATGTCATTTCTCTTTGTTACTTTCCCTAAATTATTAGCAAATTGGTAAAAGCTTTTTTCTACCTCTGATGGTGGAAAACGCACCTATAATGGAGATGGTAAGGGCAGCTAAGGGGTTTTGGAGGAGGCTGCATTTTTGTTTAAATAGGTGCCCTTCAACCAATTTGTTAATAATTTAAGGAAGGTTGCTTAAAAAGCATTGTTTTACATTAAATAGAATACATAGCAGAGTCAAGTTTCGAAACTAGGGCTTTGGCAAAGCTATGTTCTCTCAAAATTTGCACAAAATTTATATAATACTGTGCTCTAGGGTTTTTTGTTGGTTTATTATACCAGAGAGTATGTGCCTCCAGATGTTCTTTTACAAGAAAAGAAGTGCTCGAGTACAAGGAGTCTGATCCATAAGAAGGATGGATCCGAAAGGCAACGACTAGATCATCATCTTGTTAGAGATATGCATAAGTTCCTAGGGCCCAATCTAAAAAATGATGGGTCCTATAGGTGAAGATCATATCTTGTTAGAGATATATTTAAGACCTAGGGGGGAGTCCATAAGATGGATGGGTCCTATAGGTGAAGAGCATATGCAAATCTTATTATTGCTATGTTTAAGTACCTTGGGCCCAGTCCATGCAATGGATGGATCCTATAGGTGAAGACCATATCAATAGAAGCTAATTCATCTTCAAGGACAAAAGTAACATCGGGTGATTCCTATCAAAAAGTGCGTTGAAAGGGTAAGTTATTATTATCTAGAATATAACTGATAAAGTCCAGTAATGTTTAGTTTGTAGGGTTTTATGCCATTTCTACATGTCATTTCTCTTTGTTACTTTCCCTAAATTATTATCAAATTGGTAAAAGCTTTTTTCTACCTCTGATGGTGGAAAACGCACCTATAATGGAGATGGTAAGGGCAGCTAAGGGGTTTTGGAGGAGGCTGCATTTTTGTTTAAATAGGTGCCCTTCAACCAATTTGTTAATAATTTAAGGAAGGTTGCTTAAAAAGCATTGTTTTACATTAAATAGAATACATAGCAGAGTCAAGGTTCGGAACTAGGGCTTTGGCAAAGCTATGTTCTCTCAAAATTTGCACAAAATTTATATAATACTGTGCTCTAGGGTTTTTTGTTGGTTTTAATATACCAGAGAGTATGTGCCTCCAGATGTTCTTTTACAAGAAATGAAGTACTCGAGTACAAGGAGTCTGATTCATAAGAAGGATGGATCCGAAAGGCAACGACTAGATCATCATCTTGTTAGAGATATGCATAAGTTCCTAGGGCCCAATCTAAAAAATGATGGGTCCTATAGGTGAAGATCATATCTTGTTAGAGATATATTTAAGACCTAGGGGGGAGTCCATAAGATGGATGGGTCCTATAGGTGAAGAGCATATGCAAATCTTATTATTGCTATGTTTAAGTACCTTGGGCCCAGTCCATGCAATGGATGGATCCTATGGGTGAAGACCATATCAATAGAAGCTAATTCATCTTCAAGGACAAAATAACATCGGGTGATTCCTATCAAAAAGTGCGTTGAAAGGGTAAGTTATTATTATCTAGAATATAACTGATAAAGTCCAGTAATGTTTAGTTTGTAGGGTTTTATGCCATTTCTACATGTCATTTCTCTTTGTTACTTTCCCTAAATTATTAGCAAATTGGTAAAAGCTTTTTTCTACCTCTGATGGTGGAACACGCACCTATAATGGAGATGGTAAGGGCAGCTAAGGGGTTTTGGAGGAGGCTGCATTTTTGTTTAAATAGGTGCCCTTCAACCAATTTGTTAATAATTTAAGGAAGGTTGCTTAAAAAGCATTGTTTTACATTAAATAGAATACATAGCAGAGTCAAGGTTCGGAACTAGGGCTTTGGCAAAGCTATGTTCTCTCAAAATTTGCACAAAATTTATATAATACTGTGCTCTAGGGTTTTTTGTTGGTTTTAATATACCAGAGAGTATGTGCCTCCAGATGTTCTTTTACAAGAAAAGAAGTGCTCGAGTACAAGGAGTCTGATCCATAAGAAGGATGGATCCGAAAGGCAACGACTAGATCATCATCTTGTTAGAGATATGCATAAGTTCCTAGGGCCCAATCTAAAAAATGATGGGTCCTATAGGTGAAGATCATATCTTGTTAGAGATATATTTAAGACCTAGGGGGGAGTCCATAAGATGGATGGGTCCTATAGGTGAAGAGCATATGCAAATCTTATTATTGCTATGTTTAAGTACCTTGGGCCCAGTCCATGCAATGGATGGATCCTATAGGTGAAGACCATATCAATAGAAGCTAATTCATCTTCAAGGACAAAGTAACATCGGGTGATTCCTATCAAAAAGTGCGTTGAAAGGGTAAGTTATTATTATCTAGAATATAACTGATAAAGTCCAGTAATGTTTAGTTTGTAGGGTTTTATGCCATTTCTACATGTCATTTCTCTTTGTTACTTTCCCTAAATTATTAGCAAATTGGTAAAAGCTTTTTTCTACCTCTGATGGTGGAACACGCACCTATAATGGAGATGGTAAGGGCAGCTAAGGGGTTTTGGAGGAGGCTGCATTTTTGTTTAAATAGGTGCCCTTCAACCAATTTGTTAATAATTTAAGGAAGGTTGCTTAAAAAGCATTGTTTTACATTAAATAGAATACATAGCAGAGTCAAGTTTCGGAACTAGGGCTTTGGCAAAGCTATGTTCTCTCAAAATTTGCACAAAATTTATATAATACTGTGCTCTAGGGTTTTTTGTTGGTTTTAATATATGTGCCTCCAGATGTTCTTTTACAAGAAAAGAAGTGCTCGAGTACAAGGAGTCTGATCCATAAGAAGGATGGATCCGAAAGGCAACGACTAGATCATCATCTTGTTAGAGATATGCATAAGTTCCTAGGGCCCAATCTAAAAAATGATGGGTCCTATAGGTGAAGATCATATCTTGTTAGAGATATATTTAAGACCTAGGGGGGAGTCCATAAGATGGATGGGTCCTATAGGTGAAGAGCATATGCAAATCTTATTATTGCTATGTTTAAGTACCTTGGGCCCAGTCCATGCAATGGATGGATCCTATAGGTGAAGACCATATCAATAGAAGCTAATTCATCTTCAAGGACAAAGTAACATCGGGTGATTCCTATCAAAAAGTGCGTTGAAAGGGTAAGTTATTATTATCTAGAATATAACTGATAAAGTCCAGTAATGTTTAGTTTGTAGGGTTTTATGCCATTTCTACATGTCATTTCTCTTTGTTACTTTCCCTAAATTATTAGCAAATTGGTAAAAGCTTTTTTCTACCTCTGATGGTGGAAAACGCACCTATAATGGAGATGGTAAGGGCAGCTAAGGGGTTTTGGAGGAGGCTGCATTTTTGTTTAAATAGGTGCCCTTCAACCAATTTGTTAATAATTTAAGGAAGGTTGCTTAAAAAGCATTGTTTTACATTAAATAGAATACATAGCAGAGTCAAGTTTCGGAACTAGGGCTTTGGCAAAGCTATGTTCTCTCAAAATTTGCACAAAATTTATATAATACTGTGCTCTAGGGTTTTTTGTTGGTTTAATATATGTGCCTCCAGATGTTCTTTTACAAGAAATGAAGTGCTCGAGTACAAGGAGTCTGATTCATAAGAAGGATGGATCCGAAAGGCAACGACTAGATCATCATCTTGTTAGAGATATGCATAAGTTCCTAGGGCCCAATCTAAAAAATGATGGGTCCTATAGGTGAAGATCATATCTTGTTAGAGATATATTTAAGACCTAGGGGGGAGTCCATAAGATGGATGGGTCCTATAGGTGAAGAGCATATGCAAATCTTATTATTGCTATGTTTAAGTACCTTGGGCCCAGTCCATGCAATGGATGGATCCTATGGGTGAAGACCATATCAATAGAAGCTAATTCATCTTCAAGGACAAAGTAACATCGGGTGATTCCTATCAAAAAGTGCGTTGAAAGGGTAAGTTATTATTATCTAGAATATAACTGATAAAGTCCAGTAATGTTTAGTTTGTAGGGTTTTATGCCATTTCTACATGTCATTTCTCTTTGTTACTTTCCCTAAATTATTAGCAAATTGGTAAAAGCTTTTTTCTACCTCTGATGGTGGAAAACGCACCTATAATGGAGATGGTAAGGGCAGCTAAGGGGTTTTGGAGGAGGCTGCATTTTTGTTTAAATAGGTGCCCTTCAACCAATTTGTTAATAATTTAAGGAAGGTTGCTTAAAAAGCATTGTTTTACATTAAATAGAATACATAGCAGAGTCAAGGTTCGGAACTAGGGCTTTGGCAAAGCTATGTTCTCTCAAAATTTGCACAAAATTTATATAATACTGTGCTCTAGGGTTTTTTGTTGGTTTTATTATACTAGAGAGTATGTGCCTCCAGATGTTCTTTTACAAGAAAAGAAGTGCTCGAGTACAAGGAGTCTGATCCATAAGAAGGATGGATCCGAAAGGCAACGACTAGATCATCATCTTGTTAGAGATATGCATAAGTTCCTAGGGCCCAATCTAAAAAATGATGGGTCCTATAGGTGAAGATCATATCTTGTTAGAGATATATTTAAGACCTAGGGGGGAGTCCATAAGATGGATGGGTCCTATAGGTGAAGAGCATATGCAAATCTTATCATTGCTATGTTTAAGTACCTTGGGCCCAGTCCATGCAATGGATGGATCCTATAGGTGAAGACCATATCAATAGAAGCTAATTCATCTTCAAGGACAAAGTAACATCGGGTGATTCCTATCAAAAAGTGCGTTGAAAGGGTAAGTTATTATTATCTAGAATATAACTGATAAAGTCCAGTAATGTTTAGTTTGTAGGGTTTTATGCCATTTCTACATGTCATTTCTCTTTGTTACTTTCCCTAAATTATTAGCAAATTGGTAAAAGCTTTTTTCTACCTCTGATGGTGGAACACGCACCTATAATGGAGATGGTAAGGGCAGCTAAGGGGTTTTGGAGGAGGCTGCATTTTTGTTTAAATAGGTGCCCTTCAACCAATTTGTTAATAATTTAAGGAAGGTTGCTTAAAAAGCATTGTTTTACATTAAATAGAATACATAGCAGAGTCAAGGTTCGGAACTAGGGCTTTGGCAAAGCTATGTTCTCTCAAAATTTGCACAAAATTTATATAATACTGTGCTCTAGGGTTTTTTGTTGGTTTTAATATACCAGAGAGTATGTGCCTCCAGATGTTCTTTTACAAGAAAAGAAGTGCTCGAGTACAAGGAGTCTGATCCATAAGAAGGATGGATCCGAAAGGCAACGACTAGATCATCATCTTGTTAGAGATATGCATAAGTTCCTAGGGCCCAATCTAAAAAATGATGGGTCCTATAGGTGAAGATCATATCTTGTTAGAGATATATTTAAGACCTAGGGGGGAGTCCATAAGATGGATGGGTCCTATAGGTGAAGAGCATATGCAAATCTTATTATTGCTATGTTTAAGTACCTTGGGCCCAGTCCATGCAATGGATGGATCCTATGGGTGAAGACCATATCAATAGAAGCTAATTCATCTTCAAGGACAAAATAACATCGGGTGATTCCTATCAAAAAGTGCGTTGAAAGGGTAAGTTATTATTATCTAGAATATAACTGATAAAGTCCAGTAATGTTTAGTTTGTAGGGTTTTATGCCATTTCTACATGTCATTTCTCTTTGTTACTTTCCCTAAATTATTAGCAAATTGGTAAAAGCTTTTTTCTACCTCTGATGGTGGAAAACGCACCTATATTGGAGATGGTAAGGGCAGCTAAGGGGTTTTGGAGGAGGCTGCATTTTTGTTTAAATAGGTGCCCTTCAACCAATTTGTTAATAATTTAAGGAAGGTTGCTTAAAAAGCATTGTTTTACATTAAATAGAATACATAGCAGAGTCAAGGTTCGGAACTAGGGCTTTGGCAAAGCTATGTTCTCTCAAAATTTGCACAAAATTTATATAATACTGTGCTCTAGGGTTTTTTGTTGGTTTTATTATACCAGAGAGTATGTGCCTCCAGATGTTCTTTTACAAGAAAAGAAGTGCTCGAGTACAAGGAGTCTGATCCATAAGAAGGATGGATCCGAAAGGCAACGACTAGATCATCATCTTGTTAGAGATATGCATAAGTTCCTAGGGCCCAATCTAAAAAATGTTGGGTCCTATAGGTGAAGATCATATCTTGTTAGAGATATATTTAAGACCTAGGGGGGAGTCCATAAGATGGATGGGTCCTATAGGTGAAGAGCATATGCAAATCTTATTATTGCTATGTTTAAGTACCTTGGGCCCAGTCCATGCAATGGATGGATCCTATAGGTGAAGACCATATCAATAGAAGCTAATTCATCTTCAAGGACAAAGTAACATCGGGTGATTCCTATCAAAAAGTGCGTTGAAAGGGTAAGTTATTATTATCTAGAATATAACTGATAAAGTCCAGTAATGTTTAGTTTGTAGGGTTTTATGCCATTTCTACATGTCATTTCTCTTTGTTACTTTCCCTAAATTATTAGCAAATTGGTAAAAGCTTTTTTCTACCTCTGATGGTGGAAAACGCACCTATAATGGAGATGGTAAGGGCAGCTAAGGGGTTTTGGAGGAGGCTGCATTTTTGTTTAAATAGGTGCCCTTCAACCAATTTGTTAATAATTTAAGGAAGGTTGCTTAAAAAGCATTGTTTTACATTAAATAGAATACATAGCAGAGTCAAGTTTCGGAACTAGGGCTTTGGCAAAGCTATGTTCTCTCAAAATTTGCACAAAATTTATATAATACTGTGCTCTAGGGTTTTTTGTTGGTTTTAATATATGTGCCTCCAGATGTTCTTTTACAAGAAATGAAGTACTCGAGTACAAGGAGTCTGATTCATAAGAAGGATGGATCCGAAAGGCAACGACTAGATCATCATCTTGTTAGAGATATGCATAAGTTCCTAGGGCCCAATCTAAAAAATGATGGGTCCTATAGGTGAAGATCATATCTTGTTAGAGATATATTTAAGACCTAGGGGGGAGTCCATAAGATGGATGGGTCCTATAGGTGAAGAGCATATGCAAATCTTATTATTGCTATGTTTAAGTACCTTGGGCCCAGTCCATGCAATGGATGGATCCTATAGGTGAAGACCATATCAATAGAAGCTAATTCATCTTCAAGGACAAAATAACATCGGGTGATTCCTATCAAAAAGTGCGTTGAAAGGGTAAGTTATTATTATCTAGAATATAACTGATAAAGTCCAGTAATGTTTAGTTTGTAGGGTTTTATGCCATTTCTACATGTCATTTCTCTTTGTTACTTTCCCTAAATTATTAGCAAATTGGTAAAAGCTTTTTTCTACCTCTGATGGTGGAAAACGCACCTATAATGGAGATGGTAAGGGCAGCTAAGGGGTTTTGGAGGAGGCTGCATTTTTGTTTAAATAGGTGCCCTTCAACCAATTTGTTAATAATTTAAGGAAGGTTGCTTAAAAAGCATTGTTTTACATTAAATAGAATACATAGCAGAGTCAAGGTTCGGAACTAGGGCTTTGGCAAAGCTATGTTCTCTCAAAATTTGCACAAAATTTATATAATACTGTGCTCTAGGGTTTTTTGTTGGTTTTATACCAGAGAGTATGTGCCTCCAGATGTTCTTTTACAAGAAAAGAAGTGCTCAAGTACAAGGAGTCTGATCCATAAGAAGGATGGATCCGAAAGGCAACGACTAGATCATCATCTTGTTAGAGATATGCATAAGTTCCTAGGGCCCAATCTAAAAAATGATGGGTCCTATAGGTGAAGATCATATCTTGTTAGAGATATATTTAAGACCTAGGGGGGAGTCCATAAGATGGATGGGTCCTATAGGTGAAGAGCATATGCAAATCTTATTATTGCTATGTTTAAGTACCTTGGGCCCAGTCCATGCAATGGATGGATCCTATAGGTGAAGACCATATCAATAGAAGCTAATTCATCTTCAAGGACAAAATAACATCGGGTGATTCCTATCAAAAAGTGCGTTGAAAGGGTAAGTTATTATTATCTAGAATATAACTGATAAAGTCCAGTAATGTTTAGTTTGTAGGGTTTTATGCCATTTCTACATGTCATTTCTCTTTGTTACTTTCCCTAAATTATTAGCAAATTGGTAAAAGCTTTTTTCTACCTCTGATGGTGGAACACGCACCTATAATGGAGATGGTAAGGGCAGCTAAGGGGTTTTGGAGGAGGCTGCATTTTTGTTTAAATAGGTGCCCTTCAACCAATTTGTTAATAATTTAAGGAAGGTTGCTTAAAAAGCATTGTTTTACATTAAATAGAATACATAGCAGAGTCAAGGTTCGGAACTAGGGCTTTGGCAAAGCTATGTTCTCTCAAAATTTGCACAAAATTTATATAATACTGTGCTCTAGGGTTTTTTGTTGGTTTTAATATACCAGAGAGTATGTGCCTCCAGATGTTCTTTTACAAGAAAAGAAGTGCTCGAGTACAAGGAGTCTGATCCATAAGAAGGATGGATCCGAAAGGCAACGACTAGATCATCATCTTGTTAGAGATATGCATAAGTTCCTAGGGCCCAATCTAAAAAATGATGGGTCCTATAGGTGAAGATCATATCTTGTTAGAGATATATTTAAGACCTAGGGGGGAGTCCATAAGATGGATGGGTCCTATAGGTGAAGAGCATATGCAAATCTTATTATTGCTATGTTTAAGTACCTTGGGCCCAGTCCATGCAATGGATGGATCCTATGGGTGAAGACCATATCAATAGAAGCTAATTCATCTTCAAGGACAAAGTAACATCGGGTGATTCCTATCAAAAAGTGCGTTGAAAGGGTAAGTTATTATTATCTAGAATATAACTGATAAAGTCCAGTAATGTTTAGTTTGTAGGGTTTTATGCCATTTCTACATGTCATTTCTCTTTGTTACTTTCCCTAAATTATTAGCAAATTGGTAAAAGCTTTTTTCTACCTCTGATGGTGGAACACGCACCTATAATGGAGATGGTAAGGGCAGCTAAGGGGTTTTGGAGGAGGCTGCATTTTTGTTTAAATAGGTGCCCTTCAACCAATTTGTTAATAATTTAAGGAAGGTTGCTTAAAAAGCATTGTTTTACATTAAATAGAATACATAGCAGAGTCAAGGTTCGGAACTAGGGCTTTGGCAAAGCTATGTTCTCTCAAAATTTGCACAAAATTTATATAATACTGTGCTCTAGGGTTTTTTGTTGGTTTTATTATACCAGAGAGTATGTGCCTCCAGATGTTCTTTTACAAGAAAAGAAGTGCTCGAGTACAAGGAGTCTGATCCATAAGAAGGATGGATCCGAAAGGCAACGACTAGATCATCATCTTGTTAGAGATATGCATAAGTTCCTAGGGCCCAATCTAAAAAATGATGGGTCCTATAGGTGAAGATCATATCTTGTTAGAGATATATTTAAGACCTAGGGGGGAGTCCATAAGATGGATGGGTCCTATAGGTGAAGAGCATATGCAAATCTTATTATTGCTATGTTTAAGTACCTTGGGCCCAGTCCATGCAATGGATGGATCCTATGGGTGAAGACCATATCAATAGAAGCTAATTCATCTTCAAGGACAAAGTAACATCGGGTGATTCCTATCAAAAAGTGCGTTGAAAGGGTAAGTTATTATTATCTAGAATATAACTGATAAAGTCCAGTAATGTTTAGTTTGTAGGGTTTTATGCCATTTCTACATGTCATTTCTCTTTGTTACTTTCCCTAAATTATTAGCAAATTGGTAAAAGCTTTTTTCTACCTCTGATGGTGGAACACGCACCTATAATGGAGATGGTAAGGGCAGCTAAGGGGTTTTGGAGGAGGCTGCATTTTTGTTTAAATAGGTGCCCTTCAACCAATTTGTTAATAATTTAAGGAAGGTTGCTTAAAAAGCATTGTTTTACATTAAATAGAATACATAGCAGAGTCAAGTTTCGGAACTAGGGCTTTGGCAAAGCTATGTTCTCTCAAAATTTGCACAAAATTTATATAATACTGTGCTCTAGGGTTTTTTGTTGGTTTTAATATATGTGCCTCCAGATGTTCTTTTACAAGAAATGAAGTGCTCGAGTACAAGGAGTCTGATTCATAAGAAGGATGGATCCGAAAGGCAACGACTAGATCATCATCTTGTTAGAGATATGCATAAGTTCCTAGGGCCCAATCTAAAAAATGATGGGTCCTATAGGTGAAGATCATATCTTGTTAGAGATATATTTAAGACCTAGGGGGGAGTCCATAAGATGGATGGGTCCTATAGGTGAAGAGCATATGCAAATCTTATTATTGCTATGTTTAAGTACCTTGGGCCCAGTCCATGCAATGGATGGATCCTATAGGTGAAGACCATATCAATAGAAGCTAATTCATCTTCAAGGACAAAGTAACATCGGGTGATTCCTATCAAAAAGTGCGTTGAAAGGGTAAGTTATTATTATCTAGAATATAACTGATAAAGTCCAGTAATGTTTAGTTTGTAGGGTTTTATGCCATTTCTACATGTCATTTCTCTTTGTTACTTTCCCTAAATTATTAGCAAATTGGTAAAAGCTTTTTTCTACCTCTGATGGTGGAACACGCACCTATAATGGAGATGGTAAGGGCAGCTAAGGGGTTTTGGAGGAGGCTGCATTTTTGTTTAAATAGGTGCCCTTCAACCAATTTGTTAATAATTTAAGGAAGGTTGCTTAAAAAGCATTGTTTTACATTAAATAGAATACATAGCAGAGTCAAGGTTCGGAACTAGGGCTTTGGCAAAGCTATGTTCTCTCAAAATTTGCACAAAATTTATATAATACTGTGCTCTAGGGTTTTTTGTTGGTTTATACCAGAGAGTATGTGCCTCCAGATGTTCTTTTACAAGAAAAGAAGTGCTCGAGTACAAGGAGTCTGATCCATAAGAAGGATGGATCCGAAAGGCAACGACTAGATCATCATCTTGTTAGAGATATGCATAAGTTCCTAGGGCCCAATCTAAAAAATGATGGGTCCTATAGGTGAAGATCATATCTTGTTAGAGATATATTTAAGACCTAGGGGGGAGTCCATAAGATGGATGGGTCCTATAGGTGAAGAGCATATGCAAATCTTATTATTGCTATGTTTAAGTACCTTGGGCCCAGTCCATGCAATGGATGGATCCTATAGGTGAAGACCATATCAATAGAAGCTAATTCATCTTCAAGGACAAAAGTAACATCGGGTGATTCCTATCAAAAAGTGCGTTGAAAGGGTAAGTTATTATTATCTAGAATATAACTGATAAAGTCCAGTAATGTTTAGTTTGTAGGGTTTTATGCCATTTCTACATGTCATTTCTCTTTGTTACTTTCCCTAAATTATTAGCAAATTGGTAAAAGCTTTTTTCTACCTCTGATGGTGGAAAACGCACCTATAATGGAGATGGTAAGGGCAGCTAAGGGGTTTTGGAGGAGGCTGCATTTTTGTTTAAATAGGTGCCCTTCAACCAATTTGTTAATAATTTAAGGAAGGTTGCTTAAAAAGCATTGTTTTACATTAAATAGAATACATAGCAGAGTCAAGGTTCGGAACTAGGGCTTTGGCAAAGCTATGTTCTCTCAAAATTTGCACAAAATTTATATAATACTGTGCTCTAGGGTTTTTTGTTGGTTTTATTATACCAGAGAGTATGTGCCTCCAGATGTTCTTTTACAAGAAAAGAAGTGCTCGAGTACAAGGAGTCTGATCCATAAGAAGGATGGATCCGAAAGGCAACGACTAGATCATCATCTTGTTAGAGATATGCATAAGTTCCTAGGGCCCAATCTAAAAAATGATGGGTCCTATAGGTGAAGATCATATCTTGTTAGAGATATATTTAAGACCTAGGGGGGAGTCCATAAGATGGATGGGTCCTATAGGTGAAGAGCATATGCAAATCTTATTATTGCTATGTTTAAGTACCTTGGGCCCAGTCCATGCAATGGATGGATCCTATAGGTGAAGACCATATCAATAGAAGCTAATTCATCTTCAAGGACAAAGTAACATCGGGTGATTCCTATCAAAAAGTGCGTTGAAAGGGTAAGTTATTATTATCTAGAATATAACTGATAAAGTCCAGTAATGTTTAGTTTGTAGGGTTTTATGCCATTTCTACATGTCATTTCTCTTTGTTACTTTCCCTAAATTATTAGCAAATTGGTAAAAGCTTTTTTCTACCTCTGATGGTGGAACACGCACCTATAATGGAGATGGTAAGGGCAGCTAAGGGGTTTTGGAGGAGGCTGCATTTTTGTTTAAATAGGTGCCCTTCAACCAATTTGTTAATAATTTAAGGAAGGTTGCTTAAAAAGCATTGTTTTACATTAAATAGAATACATAGCAGAGTCAAGGTTCGGAACTAGGGCTTTGGCAAAGCTATGTTCTCTCAAAATTTGCACAAAATTTATATAATACTGTGCTCTAGGGTTTTTTGTTGGTTTTATTATACCAGAGAGTATGTGCCTCCAGATGTTCTTTTACAAGAAAAGAAGTGCTCGAGTACAAGGAGTCTGATCCATAAGAAGGATGGATCCGAAAGGCAACGACTAGATCATCATCTTGTTAGAGATATGCATAAGTTCCTAGGGCCCAATCTAAAAAATGATGGGTCCTATAGGTGAAGATCATATCTTGTTAGAGATATATTTAAGACCTAGGGGGGAGTCCATAAGATGGATGGGTCCTATAGGTGAAGAGCATATGCAAATCTTATTATTGCTATGTTTAAGTACCTTGGGCCCAGTCCATGCAATGGATGGATCCTATAGGTGAAGACCATATCAATAGAAGCTAATTCATCTTCAAGGACAAAGTAACATCGGGTGATTCCTATCAAAAAGTGCGTTGAAAGGGTAAGTTATTATTATCTAGAATATAACTGATAAAGTCCAGTAATGTTTAGTTTGTAGGGTTTTATGCCATTTCTACATGTCATTTCTCTTTGTTACTTTCCCTAAATTATTAGCAAATTGGTAAAAGCTTTTTTCTACCTCTGATGGTGGAACACGCACCTATAATGGAGATGGTAAGGGCAGCTAAGGGGTTTTGGAGGAGGCTGCATTTTTGTTTAAATAGGTGCCCTTCAACCAATTTGTTAATAATTTAAGGAAGGTTGCTTAAAAAGCATTGTTTTACATTAAATAGAATACATAGCAGAGTCAAGGTTCGGAACTAGGGCTTTGGCAAAGCTATGTTCTCTCAAAATTTGCACAAAATTTATATAATACTGTGCTCTAGGGTTTTTTGTTGGTTTTATATACCAGAGAGTATGTGCCTCCAGATGTTCTTTTACAAGAAAAGAAGTGCTCGAGTACAAGGAGTCTGATCCATAAGAAGGATGGATCCGAAAGGCAACGACTAGATCATCATCTTGTTAGAGATATGCATAAGTTCCTAGGGCCCAATCTAAAAAATGATGGGTCCTATAGGTGAAGATCATATCTTGTTAGAGATATATTTAAGACCTAGGGGGGAGTCCATAAGATGGATGGGTCCTATAGGTGAAGAGCATATGCAAATCTTATTATTGCTATGTTTAAGTACCTTGGGCCCAGTCCATGCAATGGATGGATCCTATAGGTGAAGACCATATCAATAGAAGCTAATTCATCTTCAAGGACAAAGTAACATCGGGTGATTCCTATCAAAAAGTGCGTTGAAAGGGTAAGTTATTATTATCTAGAATATAACTGATAAAGTCCAGTAATGTTTAGTTTGTAGGGTTTTATGCCATTTCTACATGTCATTTCTCTTTGTTACTTTCCCTAAATTATTAGCAAATTGGTAAAAGCTTTTTTCTACCTCTGATGGTGGAAAACGCACCTATAATGGAGATGGTAAGGGCAGCTAAGGGGTTTTGGAGGAGGCTGCATTTTTGTTTAAATAGGTGCCCTTCAACCAATTTGTTAATAATTTAAGGAAGGTTGCTTAAAAAGCATTGTTTTACATTAAATAGAATACATAGCAGAGTCAAGGTTCGGAACTAGGGCTTTGGCAAAGCTATGTTCTCTCAAAATTTGCACAAAATTTATATAATACTGTGCTCTAGGGTTTTTTGTTGGTTTTATTATACCAGAGAGTATGTGCCTCCAGATGTTCTTTTACAAGAAAAGAAGTGCTCGAGTACAAGGAGTCTGATCCATAAGAAGGATGGATCCGAAAGGCAACGACTAGATCATCATCTTGTTAGAGATATGCATAAGTTCCTAGGGCCCAATCTAAAAAATGATGGGTCCTATAGGTGAAGATCATATCTTGTTAGAGATATATTTAAGACCTAGGGGGGAGTCCATAAGATGGATGGGTCCTATAGGTGAAGAGCATATGCAAATCTTATTATTGCTATGTTTAAGTACCTTGGGCCCAGTCCATGCAATGGATGGATCCTATAGGTGAAGACCATATCAATAGAAGCTAATTCATCTTCAAGGACAAAGTAACATCGGGTGATTCCTATCAAAAAGTGCGTTGAAAGGGTAAGTTATTATTATCTAGAATATAACTGATAAAGTCCAGTAATGTTTAGTTTGTAGGGTTTTATGCCATTTCTACATGTCATTTCTCTTTGTTACTTTCCCTAAATTATTAGCAAATTGGTAAAAGCTTTTTTCTACCTCTGATGGTGGAAAACGCACCTATAATGGAGATGGTAAGGGCAGCTAAGGGGTTTTGGAGGAGGCTGCATTTTTGTTTAAATAGGTGCCCTTCAACCAATTTGTTAATAATTTAAGGAAGGTTGCTTAAAAAGCATTGTTTTACATTAAATAGAATACATAGCAGAGTCAAGGTTCGGAACTAGGGCTTTGGCAAAGCTATGTTCTCTCAAAATTTGCACAAAATTTATATAATACTGTGCTCTAGGGTTTTTTGTTAGTTTAATATACCAGAGAGTATGTGCCTCCAGATGTTCTTTTACAAGAAAAGAAGTGCTCGAGTACAAGGAGTCTGATCCATAAGAAGGATGGATCCGAAAGGCAACGACTAGATCATCATCTTGTTAGAGATATGCATAAGTTCCTAGGGCCCAATCTAAAAAATGATGGGTCCTATAGGTGAAGATCATATCTTGTTAGAGATATATTTAAGACCTAGGGGGGAGTCCATAAGATGGATGGGTCCTATAGGTGAAGAGCATATGCAAATCTTATTATTGCTATGTTTAAGTACCTTGGGCCCAGTCCATGCAATGGATGGATCCTATAGGTGAAGACCATATCAATAGAAGCTAATTCATCTTCAAGGACAAAGTAACATCGGGTGATTCCTATCAAAAAGTGCGTTGAAAGGGTAAGTTATTATTATCTAGAATATAACTGATAAAGTCCAGTAATGTTTAGTTTGTAGGGTTTTATGCCATTTCTACATGTCATTTCTCTTTGTTACTTTCCCTAAATTATTAGCAAATTGGTAAAAGCTTTTTTCTACCTCTGATGGTGGAACACGCACCTATAATGGAGATGGTAAGGGCAGCTAAGGGGTTTTGGAGGAGGCTGCATTTTTGTTTAAATAGGTGCCCTTCAACCAATTTGTTAATAATTTAAGGAAGGTTGCTTAAAAAGCATTGTTTTACATTAAATAGAATACATAGCAGAGTCAAGGTTCGGAACTAGGGCTTTGGCAAAGCTATGTTCTCTCAAAATTTGCACAAAATTTATATAATACTGTGCTCTAGGGTTTTTTGTTGGTTTTAATATACCAGAGAGTATGTGCCTCCAGATGTTCTTTTACAAGAAAATAAGTGCTCGAGTACAAGGAGTCTGATTCATAAGAAGGATGGATCCGAAAGGCAACGACTAGATCATCATCTTGTTAGAGATATGCATAAGTTCCTAGGGCCCAATCTAAAAAATGATGGGTCCTATAGGTGAAGATCATATCTTGTTAGAGATATATTTAAGACCTAGGGGGGAGTCCATAAGATGGATGGGTCCTATAGGTGAAGAGCATATGCAAATCTTAGTATTGCTATGTTTAAGTACCTTGGGCCCAGTCCATGCAATGGATGGATCCTATAGGTGAAGACCATATCAATAGAAGCTAATTCATCTTCAAGGACAAAGTAACATCGGGTGATTCCTATCAAAAAGTGCGTTGAAAGGGTAAGTTATTATTATCTAGAATATAACTGATAAAGTCCAGTAATGTTTAGTTTGTAGGGTTTTATGCCATTTCTACATGTCATTTCTCTTTGTTACTTTCCCTAAATTATTAGCAAATTGGTAAAAGCTTTTTTCTACCTCTGATGGTGGAACACGCACCTATAATGGAGATGGTAAGGGCAGCTAAGGGGTTTTGGAGGAGGCTGCATTTTTGTTTAAATAGGTGCCCTTCAACCAATTTGTTAATAATTTAAGGAAGGTTGCTTAAAAAGCATTGTTTTACATTAAATAGAATACATAGCAGAGTCAAGGTTCGGAACTAGGGCTTTGGCAAAGCTATGTTCTCTCAAAATTTGCACAAAATTTATATAATACTGTGCTCTAGGGTTTTTTGTTGGTTTTATATACCAGAGAGTATGTGCCTCCAGATGTTCTTTTACAAGAAAAGAAGTGCTCGAGTACAAGGAGTCTGATCCATAAGAAGGATGGATCCGAAAGGCAACGACTAGATCATCATCTTGTTAGAGATATGCATAAGTTCCTAGGGCCCAATCTAAAAAATGATGGGTCCTATAGGTGAAGATCATATCTTGTTAGAGATATATTTAAGACCTAAGGGGGAGTCCATAAGATGGATGGGTCCTATAGGTGAAGAGCATATGCAAATCTTATTATTGCTATGTTTAAGTACCTTGGGCCCAGTCCATGCAATGGATGGATCCTATAGGTGAAGACCATATCAATAGAAGCTAATTCATCTTCAAGGACAAAATAACATCGGGTGATTCCTATCAAAAAGTGCGTTGAAAGGGTAAGTTATTATTATCTAGAATATAACTGATAAAGTCCAGTAATGTTTAGTTTGTAGGGTTTTATGCCATTTCTACATGTCATTTCTCTTTGTTACTTTCCCTAAATTATTAGCAAATTGGTAAAAGCTTTTTTCTACCTCTGATGGTGGAACACGCACCTATAATGGAGATGGTAAGGGCAGCTAAGGGGTTTTGGAGGAGGCTGCATTTTTGTTTAAATAGGTGCCCTTCAACCAATTTGTTAATAATTTAAGGAAGGTTGCTTAAAAAGCATTGTTTTACATTAAATAGAATACATAGCAGAGTCAAGGTTCGGAACTAGGGCTTTGGCAAAGCTATGTTCTCTCAAAATTTGCACAAAATTTATATAATACTGTGCTCTAGGGTTTTTTGTTGGTTTTATTATACCAGAGAGTATGTGCCTCCAGATGTTCTTTTACAAGAAAAGAAGTGCTCGAGTACAAGGAGTCTGATCCATAAGAAGGATGGATCCGAAAGGCAACGACTAGATCATCATCTTGTTAGAGATATGCATAAGTTCCTAGGGCCCAATCTAAAAAATGATGGGTCCTATAGGTGAAGATCATATCTTGTTAGAGATATATTTAAGACCTAGGGGGGAGTCCATAAGATGGATGGGTCCTATAGGTGAAGAGCATATGCAAATCTTATTATTGCTATGTTTAAGTACCATGGGCCCAGTCCATGCAATGGATGGATCCTATGGGTGAAGACCATATCAATAGAAGCTAATTCATCTTCAAGGACAAAGTAACATCGGGTGATTCCTATCAAAAAGTGCGTTGAAAGGGTAAGTTATTATTATCTAGAATATAACTGATAAAGTCCAGTAATGTTTAGTTTGTAGGGTTTTATGCCATTTCTACATGTCATTTCTCTTTGTTACTTTCCCTAAATTATTAGCAAATTGGTAAAAGCTTTTTTCTACCTCTGATGGTGGAACACGCACCTATAATGGAGATGGTAAGGGCAGCTAAGGGGTTTTGGAGGAGGCTGCATTTTTGTTTAAATAGGTGCCCTTCAACCAATTTGTTAATAATTTAAGGAAGGTTGCTTAAAAAGCATTGTTTTACATTAAATAGAATACATAGCAGAGTCAAGGTTCGGAACTAGGGCTTTGGCAAAGCTATGTTCTCTCAAAATTTGCACAAAATTTATATAATACTGTGCTCTAGGGTTTTTTGTTGGTTTTATTATACCAGAGAGTATGTGCCTCCAGATGTTCTTTTACAAGAAAAGAAGTGCTCGAGTACAAGGAGTCTGATCCATAAGAAGGATGGATCCGAAAGGCAACGACTAGATCATCATCTTGTTAGAGATATGCATAAGTTCCTAGGGCCCAATCTAAAAAATGATGGGTCCTATAGGTGAAGATCATATCTTGTTAGAGATATATTTAAGACCTAGGGGGGAGTCCATAAGATGGATGGGTCCTATAGGTGAAGAGCATATGCAAATCTTATTATTGCTATGTTTAAGTACCTTGGGCCCAGTCCATGCAATGGATGGATCCTATAGGTGAAGACCATATCAATAGAAGCTAATTCATCTTCAAGGACAAAGTAACATCGGGTGATTCCTATCAAAAAGTGCGTTGAAAGGGTAAGTTATTATTATCTAGAATATAACTGATAAAGTCCAGTAATGTTTAGTTTGTAGGGTTTTATGCCATTTCTACATGTCATTTCTCTTTGTTACTTTCCCTAAATTATTAGCAAATTGGTAAAAGCTTTTTTCTACCTCTGATGGTGGAACACGCACCTATAATGGAGATGGTAAGGGCAGCTAAGGGGTTTTGGAGGAGGCTGCATTTTTGTTTAAATAGGTGCCCTTCAACCAATTTGTTAATAATTTAAGGAAGGTTGCTTAAAAAGCATTGTTTTACATTAAATAGAATACATAGCAGAGTCAAGGTTCGGAACTAGGGCTTTGGCAAAGCTATGTTCTCTCAAAATTTGCACAAAATTTATATAATACTGTGCTCTAGGGTTTTTTGTTGGTTTTATTATACCAGAGAGTATGTGCCTCCAGATGTTCTTTTACAAGAAAAGAAGTGCTCGAGTACAAGGAGTCTGATCCATAAGAAGGATGGATCCGAAAGGCAACGACTAGATCATCATCTTGTTAGAGATATGCATAAGTTCCTAGGGCCCAATCTAAAAAATGATGGGTCCTATAGGTGAAGATCATATCTTGTTAGAGATATATTTAAGACCTAGGGGGGAGTCCATAAGATGGATGGGTCCTATAGGTGAAGAGCATATGCAAATCTTATTATTGCTATGTTTAAGTACCTTGGGCCCAGTCCATGCAATGGATGGATCCTATAGGTGAAGACCATATCAATAGAAGCTAATTCATCTTCAAGGACAAAGTAACATCGGGTGATTCCTATCAAAAAGTGCGTTGAAAGGGTAAGTTATTATTATCTAGAATATAACTGATAAAGTCCAGTAATGTTTAGTTTGTAGGGTTTTATGCCATTTCTACATGTCATTTCTCTTTGTTACTTTCCCTAAATTATTAGCAAATTGGTAAAAGCTTTTTTCTACCTCTGATGGTGGAAAACGCACCTATAATGGAGATGGTAAGGGCAGCTAAGGGGTTTTGGAGGAGGCTGCATTTTTGTTTAAATAGGTGCCCTTCAACCAATTTGTTAATAATTTAAGGAAGGTTGCTTAAAAAGCATTGTTTTACATTAAATAGAATACATAGCAGAGTCAAGGTTCGGAACTAGGGCTTTGGCAAAGCTATGTTCTCTCAAAATTTGCACAAAATTTATATAATACTGTGCTCTAGGGTTTTTTGTTGGTTTTATTATACCAGAGAGTATGTGCCTCCAGATGTTCTTTTACAAGAAAAGAAGTGCTCGAGTACAAGGAGTCTGATCCATAAGAAGGATGGATCCGAAAGGCAACGACTAGATCATCATCTTGTTAGAGATATGCATAAGTTCCTAGGGCCCAATCTAAAAAATGATGGGTCCTATAGGTGAAGATCATATCTTGTTAGAGATATATTTAAGACCTAGGGGGGAGTCCATAAGATGGATGGGTCCTATAGGTGAAGAGCATATGCAAATCTTATTATTGCTATGTTTAAGTACCTTGGGCCCAGTCCATGCAATGGATGGATCCTATAGGTGAAGACCATATCAATAGAAGCTAATTCATCTTCAAGGACAAAGTAACATCGGGTGATTCCTATCAAAAAGTGCGTTGAAAGGGTAAGTTATTATTATCTAGAATATAACTGATAAAGTCCAGTAATGTTTAGTTTGTAGGGTTTTATGCCATTTCTACATGTCATTTCTCTTTGTTACTTTCCCTAAATTATTAGCAAATTGGTAAAAGCTTTTTTCTACCTCTGATGGTGGAAAACGCACCTATAATGGAGATGGTAAGGGCAGCTAAGGGGTTTTGGAGGAGGCTGCATTTTTGTTTAAATAGGTGCCCTTCAACCAATTTGTTAATAATTTAAGGAAGGTTGCTTAAAAAGCATTGTTTTACATTAAATAGAATACATAGCAGGGTCAAGGTTCGGAACTAGGGCTTTGGCAAAGCTATGTTCTCTCAAAATTTGCACAAAATTTATATAATACTGTGCTCTAGGGTTTTTTGTTGGTTTTATTATACCAGAGAGTATGTGCCTCCAGATGTTCTTTTACAAGAAAAGAAGTGCTTGAGTACAAGGAGTCTGATCCATAAGAAGGATGGATCCGAAAGGCAACGACTAGATCATCATCTTGTTAGAGATATGCATAAGTTCCTAGGGCCCAATCTAAAAAATGATGGGTCCTATAGGTGAAGATCATATCTTGTTAGAGATATATTTAAGACCTAGGGGGGAGTCCATAAGATGGATGGGTCCTATAGGTGAAGAGCATATGCAAATCTTATTATTGCTATGTTTAAGTACCTTGGGCCCAGTCCATGCAATGGATGGATCCTATAGGTGAAGACCATATCAATAGAAGCTAATTCATCTTCAAGGACAAAGTAACATCGGGTGATTCCTATCAAAAAGTGCGTTGAAAGGGTAAGTTATTATTATCTAGAATATAACTGATAAAGTCCAGTAATGTTTAGTTTGTAGGGTTTTATGCCATTTCTACATGTCATTTCTCTTTGTTACTTTCCCTAAATTATTAGCAAATTGGTAAAAGCTTTTTTCTACCTCTGATGGTGGAACACGCACCTATAATGGAGATGGTAAGGGCAGCTAAGGGGTTTTGGAGGAGGCTGCATTTTTGTTTAAATAGGTGCCCTTCAACCAATTTGTTAATAATTTAAGGAAGGTTGCTTAAAAAGCATTGTTTTACATTAAATAGAATACATAGCAGAGTCAAGGTTCGGAACTAGGGCTTTGGCAAAGCTATGTTCTCTCAAAATTTGCACAAAATTTATATAATACTGTGCTCTAGGGTTTTTTGTTGGTTTTATTATACCAGAGAGTATGTGCCTCCAGATGTTCTTTTACAAGAAAAGAAGTGCTTGAGTACAAGGAGTCTGATCCATAAGAAGGATGGATCCGAAAGGCAACGACTAGATCATCATCTTGTTAGAGATATGCATAAGTTCCTAGGGCCCAATCTAAAAATGATGGGTCCTATAGGTGAAGATCATATCTTGTTAGAGATATATTTAAGACCTAGGGGGGAGTCCATAAGATGGATGGGTCCTATAGGTGAAGAGCATATGCAAATCTTATTATTGCTATGTTTAAGTACCTTGGGCCCAGTCCATGCAATGGATGGATCCTATAGGTGAAGACCATATCAATAGAAGCTAATTCATCTTCAAGGACAAAGTAACATCGGGTGATTCCTATCAAAAAGTGCGTTGAAAGGGTAAGTTATTATTATCTAGAATATAACTGATAAAGTCCAGTAATGTTTAGTTTGTAGGGTTTTATGCCATTTCTACATGTCATTTCTCTTTGTTACTTTCCCTAAATTATTAGCAAATTGGTAAAAGCTTTTTTCTACCTCTGATGGTGGAACACGCACCTATAATGGAGATGGTAAGGGCAGCTAAGGGGTTTTGGAGGAGGCTGCATTTTTGTTTAAATAGGTGCCCTTCAACCAATTTGTTAATAATTTAAGGAAGGTTGCTTAAAAAGCATTGTTTTACATTAAATAGAATACATAGCAGAGTCAAGGTTCGGAACTAGGGCTTTGGCAAAGCTATGTTCTCTCAAAATTTGCACAAAATTTATATAATACTGTGCTCTAGGGTTTTTTGTTAGTTTTATTATACCAGAGAGTATGTGCCTCCAGATGTTCTTTTACAAGAAAAGAAGTGCTTGAGTACAAGGAGTCTGATCCATAAGAAGGATGGATCCGAAAGGCAACGACTAGATCATCATCTTGTTAGAGATATGCATAAGTTCCTAGGGCCCAATCTAAAAAATGATGGGTCCTATAGGTGAAGATCATATCTTGTTAGAGATATATTTAAGACCTAGGGGGGAGTCCATAAGATGGATGGGTCCTATAGGTGAAGAGCATATGCAAATCTTATTATTGCTATGTTTAAGTACCTTGGGCCCAGTCCATGCAATGGATGGATCCTATAGGTGAAGACCATATCAATAGAAGCTAATTCATCTTCAAGGACAAAGTAACATCGGGTGATTCCTATCAAAAAGTGCGTTGAAAGGGTAAGTTATTATTATCTAGAATATAACTGATAAAGTCCAGTAATGTTTAGTTTGTAGGGTTTTATGCCATTTCTACATGTCATTTCTCTTTGTTACTTTCCCTAAATTATTAGCAAATTGGTAAAAGCTTTTTTCTACCTCTGATGGTGGAAAACGCACCTATAATGGAGATGGTAAGGGCAGCTAAGGGGTTTTGGAGGAGGCTGCATTTTTGTTTAAATAGGTGCCCTTTAACCAATTTGTTAATAATTTAAGGAAGGTTGCTTAAAAAGCATTGTTTTACATTAAATAGAATACATAGCAGGGTCAAGGTTCGGAACTAGGGCTTTGGCAAAGCTATGTTCTCTCAAAATTTGCACAAAATTTATATAATACTGTGCTCTAGGGTTTTTTGTTGGTTTTATTATACCAGAGAGTATGTGCCTCCAGATGTTCTTTTACAAGAAAAGAAGTGCTTGAGTACAAGGAGTCTGATCCATAAGAAGGATGGATCCGAAAGGCAACGACTAGATCATCATCTTGTTAGAGATATGCATAAGTTCCTAGGGCCCAATCTAAAAAATGATGGGTCCTATAGGTGAAGATCATATCTTGTTAGAGATATATTTAAGACCTAGGGGGGAGTCCATAAGATGGATGGGTCCTATAGGTGAAGAGCATATGCAAATCTTATTATTGCTATGTTTAAGTACCTTGGGCCCAGTCCATGCAATGGATGGATCCTATAGGTGAAGACCATATCAATAGAAGCTAATTCATCTTCAAGGACAAAGTAACATCGGGTGATTCCTATCAAAAAGTGCGTTGAAAGGGTAAGTTATTATTATCTAGAATATAACTGATAAAGTCCAGTAATGTTTAGTTTGTAGGGTTTTATGCCATTTCTACATGTCATTTCTCTTTGTTACTTTCCCTAAATTATTAGCAAATTGGTAAAAGCTTTTTTCTACCTCTGATGGTGGAAAACGCACCTATAATGGAGATGGTAAGGGCAGCTAAGGGGTTTTGGAGGAGGCTACATTTTTGTTTAAATAGGTGCCCTTTAACCAATTTGTTAATAATTTAAGGAAGGTTGCTTAAAAAGCATTGTTTTACATTAAATAGAATACATAGCAGAGTCAAGGTTCGGAACTAGGGCTTTGGCAAAGCTATGTTCTCTCAAAATTTGCACAAAATTTATATAATACTGTGCTCTAGGGTTTTTTGTTGGTTTTATTATACCAGAGAGTATGTGCCTCCAGATGTTCTTTTACAAGAAAAGAAGTGCTTGAGTACAAGGAGTCTGATCCATAAGAAGGATGGATCCGAAAGGCAACGACTAGATCATCATCTTGTTAGAGATATGCATAAGTTCCTAGGGCCCAATCTAAAAAATGATGGGTCCTATAGGTGAAGATCATATCTTGTTAGAGATATATTTAAGACCTAGGGGGGAGTCCATAAGATGGATGGGTCCTATAGGTGAAGAGCATATGCAAATCTTATTATTGCTATGTTTAAGTACCTTGGGCCCAGTCCATGCAATGGATGGATCCTATAGGTGAAGACCATATCAATAGAAGCTAATTCATCTTCAAGGACAAAGTAACATCGGGTGATTCCTATCAAAAAGTGCGTTGAAAGGGTAAGTTATTATTATCTAGAATATAACTGATAAAGTCCAGTAATGTTTAGTTTGTAGGGTTTTATGCCATTTCTACATGTCATTTCTCTTTGTTACTTTCCCTAAATTATTAGCAAATTGGTAAAAGCTTTTTTCTACCTCTGATGGTGGAAAACGCACCTATAATGGAGATGGTAAGGGCAGCTAAGGGGTTTTGGAGGAGGCTGCATTTTTGTTTATATAGGTGCCCTTTAACCAATTTGTTAATAATTTAAGGAAGGTTGCTTAAAAAGCATTGTTTTACATGAAATAGAATACATAGCAGTGTCAAGGATCAGAACTGGGCTTTGGCAAAGCTATGTTCTCTCAAAATTTGCACAAAGTTGATATAATGCTGTGCTCTAGGGTTTTATGTTGGTTTTATTATACCAGAGAGTATGTGCCTCCAGATGTTCTTTTACAAGAAAAGAAGTGCTTGAGTACAAGGAGTCTGATCCATAAGAAGGATGGATCCAAAAGGCAACGACTAGATCATCATCTTGTTAGAGATATGCATAAGTTCCTAGGGCCCAATCTAAAAAATGATGGGTCCTATAGGTGAAGATCATATCTTGTTAGAGATATCTTTAAGACCTAGGGGGGAGTCCATAAGATGGATGGGTCCTATAGGTGAAGAGCATACGCAAATCTTATTATTGCTATGTTTAAGTACCTTGGGCCCAGTCCATGCAATGGATGGATCCTATAGGTGAAGACCATATCAATAGAAGCTAATTCATCTTCAAGGACAAAGTAACATCGGGTGATTCCTATCAAAAAGTGCGTTGAAAGGGTAAGTTATTATTATCTAGAATATAACTGATAAAGTCCAGTAATGTTTAGTTTGTAGAGTTTTATGCAATTTCTTCATGTCATTTCTCTTTGTTCCTTTCCCTAAATTATTAGCAAATTGGTAAAAGCTTTTTTCTACCTCTGATGGTGGAAAACGCACCTATAATGGAGATGGTAAGGGCAGCTAAGGGGTTTTGGAGGAGGCTGCATTTTTGTTTAAATAGGTGCCCTTTAACCAATTTGTTAATAATTTAAGGAAGGATGCTTAAAAAGCATTGTTTTACATGAAATAGAATACATAGCAGTGTCAAGGATCAGAACTAGGGCTTTGGCAAAGCTATGTTCTCTCAAAATTTGCACAAAGTTGATATAATACTGTGCTCTAGGGTTTTTTGTTGGTTTTATTATACCAGAGAGTATGTGCCTCCAGATGTTCTTTTACAAGAAAAGAAGTGCTTGAGTACAAGGAGTCTGATCCATAAGAAGGATGGATCCGAAAGGCAACGACTAGATCATCATCTTGTTAGAGATATGCATAAGTTCCTAGGGCCCAATCTAAAAAATGATGGGTCCTATAGGTGAAGATCATATCTTGTTAGAGATATATTTAAGACCTAGGGGGGAGTCCATAAGATGGATGGGTCCTATAGGTGAAGAGCATATGCAAATCTTATTATTGCTATGTTTAAGTACCTTGGGCCCAGTCCATGCAATGGATGGATCCTATAGGTGAAGACCATATCAATAGAAGCTAATTCATCTTCAAGGACAAAGTAACATCGGGTGATTCCTATCAAAAAGTGCGTTGAAAGGGTAAGTTATTATTATTTAGAATATAACTGATAAAGTCCAGTAATGTTTAGTTTGTAGGGTTTTATGCCATTTCTACATGTCATTTCTCTTTGTTACCTTCCCTAAATTATTAGCAAATTGGTAAAAGCTTTTTTCTACCTCTGATGGTGGAAAACGCACCTATAATGGAGATGGTAAGGGCAGCTAAGGGGTTTTGGAGGAGGCTGCATTTTTGTTTATATAGGTGCCCTTTAACCAATTTGTTAATAATTTAAGGAAGGTTGCTTAAAAAGCATTGTTTTACATGAAATAGAATACATAGCAGTGTCAAGGTTCAGAACTGGGCTTTGGCAAAGCTATGTTCTCTCAAAATTTGCACAAAGTTGATATAATGCTGTGCTCTAGGGTTTTATGTTGGTTTTATTATACCAGAGAGTATGTGCCTCCAGATGTTCTTTTACAAGAAAAGAAGTGCTTGAGTACAAGAAGTCTGATCCATATGAAGGATGGATCCAAAAGGCAACGACTAGATCATCATCTTGTTAAAGATATGCATAAGTTCCTAGGGCCCAATCTGAAAAATGATGGGTCCTATAGGTGAAGATCATATCTTGTTAGAGATATCTTTAAGACCTAGGGGGGAGTCCATAAGATGGATGGGTCCTATAGGTGAAGAGCATACGCAAATCTTATTATTGCTATGTTTAAGTACCTTGGGCCCAGTCCATGCAATGGATGGATCCTATAGGTGAAGACCATATCAATAGAAGCTAATTCATCTTCAAGGACAAAGTAACATCGGGTGATTCCTATCAAAAAGAGCGTTGAAAGGGTAAGTTATTATTATCTAGAATATAACTGATAAAGTCCAGTAATGTTTAGTTTGTAGAGTTTTATGCTATTTCTTCATGTCATTTCTCTTTGTTCCTTTCCCTAAATTATTAGCAAATTGGTAAAAGCTTTTTTCTACCTCTGATGGTGGAAAACGCACCTATAATGGAGATGGTAAGGGCAGCTAAGGGGTTTTGGAGGAGGCTGCATTTTTGTTTATATAGGTGCCCTTTAACCAATTTGTTAATAATTTAAGGAAGGTTGCTTAAAAAGCATTGTTTTACATGAAATAGAATACATAGCAGTGTCAAGGATCAGAACTGGGCTTTGGCAAAGCTATGTTCTCTCAAAATTTGCACAAAGTTGATATAATGCTGTACTCTAGGGTTTTATGTTGGTTTTATTATACCAGAGAGTATGTGCCTCCAGATGTTCTTTTACAAGAAAAGAAGTGCTTGAGTACAAGAAGTCTGATCCATATGAAAGATGGATCCAAAAGGCAACGACTAGATCATCATCTTGTTAAAGATATGCATAAGTTCCTAGGGCCCAATCTGAAAAATGATGGGTCCTATAGGTGAAGATCATATCTTGTTAGAGATATCTTTAAGACCTAGGGGGGAGTCCATAAGATGGATGGGTCCTATAGGTGAAGAGCATACGCAAATCTTATTATTGCTATGTTTAAGTACCTTGGGCCCAGTCCATGCAATGGATGGATCCTATAGGTGAAGACCATATCAATAGAAGCTAATTCATCTTCAAGGACAAAGTAACATCGGGTGATTCCTATCAAAAAGAGCGTTGAAAGGGTAAGTTATTATTATCTAGAATATAACTGATAAAGTCCAGTAATGTTTAGTTTGTAGAGTTTTATTTCTCTTTGTTCCTTTCCCTAAATTATTAGCAAATTGGTAAAAGATTTTTTCTACCTCTGATGGTGGAAAACGCACCTATAATGGAGATGGTAAGGGCAGCTAAGGGGTTTTGGAGGAGGCTGCATTTTTCTTTAAATAGGTGCCCTTTAACCAATTTGTTAATAATTTAAGGAAGGATGCCTAAAAAGCATTGTTTTACATGAAATAGAATACCTAGCAGAGTCAAGGTTCGGAACTAGGGCTTTGGCAAAGCTATGTTCTCTAAAAATTTTCACAAAGTTGATATAATACTGTGCTCTAGGGTTTTATTATACCAGAGAGTATGTGCCTCCAGATGTTCTTTTACAAGAAAAGAAGTGCTTGAGTACAAGGAGTCTGATCCATAAGAAGGATGGATCCAAAAGGCAACGACTAGATCATCATCTTGTTAGAGATATGCATAAGTTCCTAGGGCCCAATTGAAAAATGATGGGTCCAATAGGTGAAGATCATATCTTGTTAGAGATATCTTTAAGACCTAGGGGGGAGTCCATAAGATGGATGGGTCCTATAGGTGAAGAGCATATGCAAATCTTATTATTGCTATGTTTAAGTACCTTGGGCCCAGTCCATGCAATGGATGGATCCTATAGGTGAAGACCATATCAATAGAAGCTAATTTATCTTCAAGGACAAAGTAAAATCGGGTGATTCCTATCAAAAAGTGCGTTGAAAGGGTAAGTTATTATTATCTAGAATATAACTGATAAAGTCCAGTAATGTATATTTTGTAGTGTTGTATCCTATTTCTTCATGTTATTTCTCTTTGTTCCTTTCCCTAAATTATTAGCAAATTGGTAAAAGCTTATTTCTACCTCTGATAGTGGAAAAGGCACCTATAATTGAGATGGTAAGGGCAGCTAACAGTAACATGAAAATATGTGGAAAAGGTCAATGGGTATGAATATCTTTTCAAGGCACTGTACTGTATCTCTTCCTTCCACAGTTTAGATTAAATTTGCATTGTTATGCTTATGGCCAGAGAACCCCTTTGACAGTACAGCCGAATTGTCAAGTTTGCAGATTTGGAAGCCAAAATCCTAAGTAAAATATAAAATAAAAATGTGGAGATATTGTAATAGTTCTTTATACTTTCTCTGTTTTAATGATTCATTCCTAATGTGGCTTCCAAAACTACATAAGGAAACTTGATTCTGTGACCGTACCCTTAAAGTCACCCGTGAGTTCCACAAGCATTAACAAGCACACTATTTTAGTTTCAGAACATTTCTATTATTCTCAATATTTTACAGTAAGGGATACATTATTAATACAAATACATATTTCAGCTGCTGAAAAACTTCTTTATGAAGAAATTGGTAAAATTCCTGCTGAATTTTGTTTATTATTGTGTGATATATGGTTCTGTAGCTGAAGTTGGTACATGATATTCTGCAACTTTTGTATATGTAATGATGTTCTTCAGCAGGTGTGGACTGTATGATGATGATGTTTTGCAACATCTGATGTGTGTAGTATGAGGTGCTGAAGCAGTTGAAGCGGTGGCTGTACAGCAGGGGTGCACAACCTGCGGCCCACGGGCCGCATGCGGCCCCCGGAGCCAAGGTTTGCGGCCCCCGTCCTGCAGGACAGAAACACAGCTGATCATGCGATCTGCTGTGTTTCTTCCTGGAGCACCACACAGGGAAGGATGACAGCTCCTGCCCCTGTACTATAGCAGGAGTCTGGAGCAGGACGGGTCCCTGGCTATTGATGAGAGTGGGGGAGCCGAGGAGAAGGCAGGCGCAGTTTATCAGCACTCCTGCCTTCTTCTCAAGGAGCGCTCTCAAGCAGTGGCGTACTAAGGGAGAGGGCAGTCCACCCCGGGTGCCGCTCTCAGGTGGGTGCCAGAAGCAATGAGCGCTTCCATCAATACAGAGCTGCTGTTCTGTCACTCAGCTCCCCGCACTCCTCCCCTCCTTCAGGCCAGCGGCGCTCTGAATGGTAGAGTAGGAAGACTTCTCCCGGCTCCACCATTCAGCCTGCAGACACGGATCGCGCTGCCAGCATGTGTGGGCGGAGCCTGCAGCCTGGGAATCTGCATAAGCTCCACCCACACAGTGCTGCAGGGCGATCTGTGCCGGCAGAGTAGAGAGGTATGTGAGCTTCCGGAACGGGACAAGGTGAGTAGGTACTGTGTTTTTTTTGTTTTTGTTCTTTTTTTGTATAGGGGGCACAATGGTCATTGCTAATGTGAAGGGGGCACAATGGTCATTGCTAATGTGAAGGGGGCACAATGGTCATTGCTAATGTGAAGGCGGCACAATGGGTATTTCTACTCTGGAGGGTGGACAATGGGCATTGCTAATGTGAAGAGGGCACAATGGTCATTGCTAATATGAAGGGGGCACAATGGGCTGTTCTACTCTGGAGGGGGCATAATGGGCATTTCCACTCCGGAGGGGGCACAATGGGCATTTATTGTATGGAGGGGGCACAATGGGCTTTGCTAATGTGAAGGGGGCACAATGAGCATTTCTACTCTGGAGGGGGCACAATGGGCATTGCTAATGTGAAGGGGGCACAATGGGAATTTCTTCTCTGGAGGGGGCACAATGGTCATTGCTAATGTGAAGGGGGCACAATGGTCATTGCTAATGTGAAGGGGGCACAATGGGCATTTATATTATGGAGGGGGCACAGAGGGCATTGCTAATGTGAAGGGGACACAATGGGCATTTCTACTCTGGAGGGGGCACAATGGGCATTTCTTCTCTGGAGGGGGCACAAAGGTCATTGCTAATGTGAAGGTGGCACAATGGGCATTTCTACTATGGAGGGGCAAAATGGGCATTTCTACTATGGAGGGGGCACAGTGCACAGAGGGCATTACTACTATGAAGGGGGCACAGAAGGCATTATTACTGTGAAGGGGCACAATGGGCATTACTAACACAGAGGGCATTACTACTATTAAGGGGGCACAATGGGGATTTCTACTATAGAGGGGACACAGAGGGCATTATTACCGTGAAGGGGGCACATTGAGCATTATTACTGTGAAAGGGGACAATGGGCATTATAACTATTAAGGGGCAGTATTACTGTGAAGGAGGCACAGATAGGGTATTACTACTGTGAAGGGGCAAAGGGGCACAGATAGGGTATTACTACTGTGAAAGGGGCACAGAGAGGGCATAACTACTGTGAGAGGGGCACAATGAGGGCATAACATCTGTACAAAACAATGAGGGCAATACTACTGTGAAGGGTTATGATTTTCTTAAAGTATTGGGGGGGGGGGGGTGCCAGAGAAAGGACCCGCCCCGGGTGTCAAACAGCCTAGGCACGCCACTGCCGTTGATCAGCTTGTTTGTCGGCTGATTTGCATGTTTTATCAGGATGAAAGACGTACAATTATTGTCAGCATATCTCACCGTGTAATCAGGAATTTTCTGCCAATAATCAACAGAACTGAATGAGGGAGCAGTGACTGTGGTAGTGATTATTCCTCCCCATTTACTTTGCATCAGCCTGTGTAATAGGCTGATGCAAACAAGTGCTGATTAACTTTTTTTTTTTGCGGCCCCTTGAAATAGAGCAATGTGACAATGCGGCCCCGAGACCAAAAAAGGTTGTGCACCCCTGCTCTACAGTGACTGAGTTGTGTATCATGAGATTGTAAAGCCACTTTCACAGAGTCAGTGTTTGTAGGTTCCACTTCTGGTTTTGGCTCACAATCACTAATGGAAATCACTGATCAAACACTGACTGTGTGAAAGCAGCCTAAAGCAAATGAGATACTGTATGTATTCTGAAGCAGCAGCTGTTTTTTATCCTATGACAGTGATGGCGAACCTATGGCACGGGTGCCAGAGGCGGCACTCAGAGCCCTCTCTGTGGGCACCCGCACTCTGGAAAAAGTCTATGGTGTACCAATATGCCTTAGACTTTTCCTGCCATTCATCAGCGCAGGGCGCTCTATGAACAGCACAGACAGGGCACTGAATGTAGACAGGCTATTATATCTAAATGATAAAGTACATGGAATATATACTATATTGAACTATAGTATTCAGGGTAAATTGCCGTGCTGGCACTTTGCTATAAATAAGTGGGTTTTGGGTTGCAGTTTGGGCACTCGGCCTCTAAAAGGTTCGCCATCACTGTCCTATGATGGTCTTCAGCATGTGTGGTCTGTATAAGGATCTACAGCAGCTGAAGTATGTATTATCAGCTTTTGCAGCAGTTGAGAAGATGTGTTATGATTTTCTGCAAAAGGTGAGGTATGCATTATGGTGTTCTGCAGCAGCTGAGATATATTTTATGATGTTCTGCAGTAGTCAATGTACAGTATGATCAGGGGCATAGCTAAATGTTTATGGGTCCTGGTGCATGAGTTCAGCTTGGGCCCCCCTCCCCTTCAGTGCTTTGTGTCAAGGGGCAGGGGAGCATCTAGCCTTTCTAGTGCCCCCCGCCCCCCATGCTAAATTCTCAACCAAACCCCTTCAATCAAGCCCTATTGTTAAAGGGGTTGTCCTCTTTTTACTATTGATGACTTATCCTCCGGCACCTCCGCCGCTCAGCTGTTAGAAGAGAAGGCAGTATTCACATGAGCGTTGCCTTCTCTGTTCAGTTTACCTGCTCGCCACAGCATTTGCAGTGGTGAGCAGTGTAATTACAAGTATGGCGTCTCCATTCACTCCGCCGGTTCAAGTGAATACTACAAAGCCTTCCCATTGAAGTGAATGGCCATACTTGTAATTACATTGCTCACAACTGCAATTGCTGTGGCGAGCAGGTAAACTGAACAGAGAAGGCTGCTCTCATGTGAATGCTGCCTTCTCTTCCAATAGCGGCGGGGTTGCTGGGAGTCAGACCCCCACTGATCTGATATCGATGACCTATCCTGAGAATAGTTCATCAATAGTAAAAAGCAGACAACCGCTTTAAAGTCATACTTGGAAAACAGTATATACAGCTCTACATCATCATACAGGAGAATATAGCTCCACATATGTACCTCTTACATATAGTGACATCTCCTCTGATGTAGAAATTCTCTTTCCTCATCTTCTCCATTCCATCAGACTGCCATGATGATTTCTTTCAGCCATCTCTTCTCTCTGCAGAGTTTGACAAACAAATATCTTAGTTTCCTACTTTTCCATCATCCTCCTAACCTTCTGAACATGCCATACTGCCACACCCAAGACTGTGCCTGCTGTTCTCTCCAATACTATACTGCAGAAACAGTCCACCTGAAAAGTCCCACCAATAGAAAAAATTATCTGCCAGACTGCATAGTGTTAACAGTGCCCCCATTGTGCCATTACTAGTAAACATGTTCCCCATAGCCCCCCCAGTAAGTAATACTTCTCCATATAATGTGTGTCAATAGAAAAATACCACCTAATAGGCCGCAGTACTAAAAATACCCGCTTATAATGTACATCCGTGCAAATACTCCCTTATAATGTGCCCCATTGCAAAAGATACCCCCTTATATTGTGTGCCAGTAGAAAAAATCTCTCCTTACGTTTCAGATCAGACCCCCATATCAGACCTCAGATCAGACCCCAGAATAGATCCTCAGATCAGACCCCCTTATCAAAGCTCTGATGAAACACCCCCCTCCCATCTCAGATCTCAGGTCAGAACCCATATCAAATTCTAGTTTTAGAACTCAGATCAGTCCACCTTTACACCACTCAGACCCCATAAGACCTCAGACCCCCCCATATAAGACCTCAGACCAGACCCCCTTAGACCTCTCAAAACCCCATATCAGACCACAGACAGATCCCTATTAGACCTCCAGACCCCTATTAGACTTCCAGACCTCGATATCTGACCCCCATTAGACTTCCAGACTACCATATCAGACCCCCATTAGACCTTCAGACCTCTATTAGACTTCCAAACCCCAATTAGACTTCCAGACCCACCATATCAGACCTCTGACCAGACCTCCAGGTCCCCATTAGACCTGTCAGACCCCTTATATCAGACCTCAGATCAGACTTTAAAATAAATAAATTTACTTACCTCTCCTGCTCTGCCGCCATTCTCCATGTCCGGCGGAGTCTCTTGTCTTCTCGGGGCCCGCGCTGCACAGTCACCTAACTACCTGCAGCATCAGATCATAGTGCCCTGTGTACCGTATGTCCTGATGCTGTAGGCAGCCAGAACACAGCAGCGTGGGCCCTGAAAAGAGCAAGCAGGGAGGAGGGATAAGTACAGCGCTCATAGCACTTCACTCCCCCACCTTTTGCAGACTAGTGAGCGCTTCCATAATGGAAGCACTCACTAGTATTCCCTTTATAAGATGCACTGAATCTTATAAATGGAAAAGTACAGTACCACTGGCAAGGGGAACCCTGTGGGCCCACTGGCTTAGGGGCCCAGACACAACTGCATCTGCTGTGACTCCTATAGCTACGCCAGTGAGTATTTTGTTCTACAACACTGGGACTGTGTATGATGATGTTCCACACTAGCTATTTCACACTACTATATGTACTCCATTTGCCATAAACTGTTGAGGAACACCTAAAGGGTTAATAAAGTTTGTAAAATCAGTTTTGAATACCTTGAGGGGTGTAGTTTCTTAGAAGGGGTCCCTTTTATGGAGTTTCTACTCTAGGGGTGCATCAGGGGGGCTTCAAATGGGACATGGTGCCAAAAAAAAATAATCTGCCTTTCCAGAAACCAAACGGCGTTCCTTTCCTTCTGCACCCTGCCGTTTGGTCATACAGCAGTTTACGACCACATATGTGGTGTTTCTGTAAACTGCAGAATCAGGGTAATAAATATTAAGTTTTGTTTGGCTGTTAACCCTTGCTTTGTTATTGGAAAAAAACGGATTAAAATGGAAAATTTGCCAAAAAATTGCTGTTTTGGCACCGTTTTTAATTTAATTTTAACAGTGTTCATCTGAGGGGTAGTGATGTCGCGAACATAAAATTTTCCGTTCGCGAACGCCGAACTTCTGCAAATGTTCGCGAACGGTCGAACCGCCATAGACTTCAATAGGCAGGCGAATTTTAAAACCCACAGGGACTCTTTCTAGCCACAGTAGTGATGGAAAAGTTGTTTCAAGGGGACTAACACCTGGACTGTGGCAAACTCCCCATTTGTTCAAGGTTGGATACCAAGCTAGCCATGTCCCGTTGATGTCATTGAAGGTTTCTTCCTCCACCCAGCCACGTACAACACCAAGGGTCCCCGAAAGGTGAATTGAATTGATTTTTCGAACGGGGAGATGGTTAAAAAAAACGCTGGCTCCCTCCCCTTTGTTTGAATCCACGGTCACTGCGTCTGTGCCGTGCAATTTACTGCCCCACCCGATATGAGTGGTATTTTCTGTAGTTCTCTCTTCTCATCAGTTTAATCCTTATTACGTCCCCAATCTGGGGTCAATTTATTAAATAGATTTTTCGAACGGGGAGATGGTTAAAAAAATGCTGGCTCCCTCCTCTTTGTTTGAATCCACGCCACGGTCACTGCGTCTGCGCCGTGCAATTTACTGTCACACCCGATATGAGTGCTATTTTCTGTAGTACTATTCTCATCAGTTTAATCCCTGTTACGTCCCATATCAGGGTGGGATTGCCTTTTGTGAAAAAAAATTTAGGCCGGGTACCTTCGACTGCCTTCACAGTGACAGACCAAACTCTGATACACCAAAATTAATTGATTTTAGGAACCGGGAGATGGAAAAAGCAGCTTGGTCGGTCCTCTTACTCAGTCCCAAGTAGGGGCACTGCGCGTGCACGGAGCAATGTGCTGTGACACCCTATATGAGTGGTGTCTTAACTAGTACTATTCCTATCAGTTTAATCCCTGTTACGTCTCCTATCCGGGGACGTGTGTCGAATTGATTAACCATTGTCGAATTAACGAACCATTACGACATCCTGGAATAATTTAGTTCTGAGCTTTGTACTTGCTTTGTATTGGAATTGATGGGGATTTTTTAAATTGTCTGCATTATTTCTAATAAACTATTAAGAGACTTTATTATGATTTTTTTATTTTATGTATTAAAAACCCACCCATACAACTTAAAAAAAATAAAAATAATGTATGTTTTTTCTATGAAAAATTATCCAGCCGATCGCTTTTGGTCTGATCATAATGAAGCAATGGCCTTATCATCTGGGGTGTGGCAACATTGCCAACACACTCATAGAGGTGATGATCGCTTCATTGTGATATGCAAGCCCCTTCACCACAACAAGGTCACGAAGGGGAATTGACACTTGTATGTGCCTTTTTTTTTGTTTTGTTTTTGCAGCCACAGTGCAGCACCAGAGGCCAGAAAAATTAGGCATGTACACATGCCTGAAAAATAATGTTATTGTTGCAGCCGCTGTTGTAGCAGCGGCTGGAAAAATTGATGTTTTCAAGGCAGAAAGGTGACTAAAACATTGCGGCTTGAACCCTAGTTGGTGGCGGAGAATTCACGAAAGTCATCCGGTATGCAGACATTAAATACAGCAGCGTGGGGACCATTTTGAGGCCAAGGCATGTCATCAGGCCCTTTGTTAGTCAAACGTATCCCCCACTGTCAGTCGTTCTCTAAGGCTGGATCCTGAAGGGCTGTGGCGATGTGTAGGACTGAAAAAGCTCCACATGTCCTCCATCAACAACACATCTGTAAAGCGTCCTGTCCTTGCCGCCGTGGTCGTGGTAGGAGGAGGATTACTTTCACCTCTTCCCCTGTTAGATTCCCGTTGTGCTGTGACATCCCCCTTATAAGCTGTGTAAAGCATATTTTTTAGTTTTGTTTTGAACTGCTGCATCCTTTCTGACTTTCGGTAAGTTGGTAACATTTCCGCCACTTTCTGCTTATACCGGGGGTCTAGTAGCGTGGCCACCCAGTACAGGTCGTTCTCCTTCATCCTTTTTATACGAGGGTCCCTCAACAGACATGACAGCATGAAAGACCCCATTTGCACAAGGTTGGATGCCGAGCTACTCATTTCCCGTTCCTCGTCCTCACTGATGTCATTGACGGTCTGTTCTTCACCCCAGCCATGTACAACACCACGTGTCCCAGATAGGTGACAACAACGAGCACCCTGGGATGCCTGCTGTGGTTGGTCTTCCTCCTCCTCAAAGCCACATTCCTCCTCTGACTCCTCTTCCTCACACTCCTCTTCCAGCGTTGCAGCAGGTCCAGCAAGCGATGATGACAAGGCTGTTTCTGGTGGTGATGGTGACCACAACTCTTCCTCTTCACGCTCATCTACAGCCTGATCCAGCACTCTTCGCAGGGCACGCTCCAGGAAGAAAACAAATGGGATGAGGTCGCTGATGGTGCCCTCGGTGCGACTGACTAGGTTTGTCACCTACTCAAAAGGACGCATGAGCCTACAGGCATTGCGCATGAGCGTCCAGTAACGTGGCAAAAAAATTCTCAGCTCCGCAGAGGCTGTCCTAGCACCCCGGTCATACAAATACTCGTTGACGGCTTTTTCTTGTTGGAGCAGGCGGTCGAACATTAGGAGTGTTGAATTCTAGTGTTGATCACGAATATTCGAATTTCAAATTTTTATTGCGAATATAGGCACTTCAAAAATTCGCGAATATTTCGAATATAGTTATATATATTCGTAATTTCGAATATTCAAATTTATTTCAGATTTTTTTATATTTTTTTATTATATCAGTACACATGATCCCTCACTGCTTCTAGCTTGTGGGCCAATAAGAAGGCTGCAATATACTTGACTTTAGGAGTAGTAGTGTTTGCGAATTTTGCTCTATATTTGTTTTTTTTGAATATTCGCTATATTGCTATATATTCTTGTTTTAGAATATTACGAATATTCGAAAAAACTAAGTTATAGCAATATAGAGAATATTCGAAAAAATCGAATATAGAGCAATTTAGCTAATATAGTGCTATAATCTTCTTTGTCTAATAGTTGTAAGTTGAAAAATTCTCAATAAAAAATTCGAATTCCGAAAACTCGCATATTACACAATCATTACCTTTCCGATTTTTCAAGAAAAAAAAAATCGTGAATTTTCGACAAATATTCTACAAAATATTTGCAAAATATCGCAAATTCGAATATGACCCCTGCCGCTCATCACTATTGAATTCCAACGTGTCGGGCTGTCGCAAATCAAGCGCCTCACTGGCATGTTGTTTCGGCGCTGAATGTCTGAAAAGTGCGCCATGGCCGTGTAGGAACGCCTGAAATGGCCACACACCTTCCTGGCCTGCTTGAGGACGTCCTGTAAGCCTGGGTACTTAGACACAGAGCGTTGTACGATGAGATTCAACACGTGTGCCATGCACGGCACATGTGACAACTTGCCCAAATTCAATGCCGCCAACAAATTGCTTCCATTGTCACACACCACTTTGCTGATCTCCAGTTGGTGCGGGGTCAGCCACTGATCCACCTGTACGTTCAGGGCTGACAGGAGTGCTGGTCCGGTGTGGCTCTCTGCTTTCAGGCAAGTCAACCCCAAGACAGCGTGACACTGTCGTATCCGGGATGTGGAATAGCCCCTGGGGAGCTGGGGGGATTCAGTTGATGTGCAGCCAGACGCCGCAGCAGAAGAGGACTCAGCCGAGGAGGTTATGGAAGAGGATGGAGTAGGAGGAGTAGAGGAGGTGGCAGTAGGCCTGCCTGCAAGTCGTGGCGGTGTCACCAACTCCGCTGCAGAGACACGCATTCCATGCTTGTCAGCCGTCAGCAGGTTGACCCAATGCGCAGTTTAGGTGATATACCTGCCCTGACCGTGCTTTGAAGACCAGGTATCAGTGGTCAGATGGACCCTTGCCTCAACACTGTATGCCAGAGATGCCATGACTTCCTTTTCAATCACTGAGTAGAGGTTTGGGATTGCCTTTTTTGAAAAAGAAATTCGTCCGGGTACCTTCCACTGTGGTGTCCCAATAGCGACAAATTTTTTGAAGGCCTCAGACTCCACCAGCTGGTATGGTAAAAGCTGGCGGGCTAAGAGTTCTGTCAAGCCAGCTGTCAGACGCCGGGCAAGGGGGTGACTCTGGGACATTGGCTTCCTACGCTCAAACATTTCCTTTACAGACACCTGACTGTGGGCAGATGAGATGGAACTACTGAAGGTAAGAGGCGGAGTGGCGGGTGGTTGAGAGGGGGCAAGGAGGACAGCAGTGGTTGACGTGGCTAAAGATGCTGGACCAGGAGGAGGATGGTGGCTTTGAGGTTGTGTGCTGCTTCTACTCGTCATCATGTGTTGATCCCATAGGCGTTTGTGATGTGCGATCATGTGCCTTCGCAAAGCAGTTGTACCTAGGTGGGTGTTGGATTTCCCACGACTCAGTTTCTTTTGGCACAGGTTGCAAATGGCATCGCTGTTGTCAGAGGCAGACACACAAAAAAAATGCCACACTGCTGAGCTTTGCAATGACGGCATTCTGGTGGTGGCAGCAGCATGTGTTGATTGGCGTGCTGTCTGGCTGACCCCGGGTGCCGATACATGCTGTCTGACTGTGCCACTAGCTCCTTGCGACGACCTCCCCCTGCTTCCAACTCGTCTCCGCCTTCTCTCTGTCTCCCCTTCTGAACTTTCCCCCCTCTTCTTCTTCTCTTCGAGCAGGCACCAAGTGGCATGCACGGACACATCGTCATCATCAACCACTTCACTTGTATCTGACACCTCAGCAAAGGAAGCAGCAGCGGGTACAACATCATCATCATCATCACACTGTACGTCCATGTGTGTAATGCTGGCTGACTGAGACATATCCCTGTTATCTCCATCCTCTGGCAATAATGGTTGCGCATCACAAATTTCATCCAAATGATGTGTAAATAACTCCTCTGAGGGATCAAATGAAGCGGCTGTGGTGGCAGTGGTGGTTGTGGCGGCGGGCGGGAGAGAGGTAACTTGAGAGCAGGTGACCAAAGCTGAGCTGGAGGAGGATGGAGCGTCAAGGTTCTTAGCGAAAGCTGTTGAAGATTGGGTGTCCTGTGTAAGCCAGTCAACTATTTTCTCAGAATTTTTTGGGTTCAGGGTACGTGGCCTCTGAACACTGGGCAGTATTCCAGGGCCAGTAGAAATCACAGCACCACGAACACGGCGGCCCCTGCGGCGTGGCCTGCCTCTGCCTGTCATTTTTTATTAGATAAGTGTTACTATGCGTGCAAGGTACTGTGCCGCCCTATATAAGTGGTGGGCAGTGGGAACAGTGCAGTCTGTGTGGGCCTGACACACACTGGCTTGCAACTGTGATTATATCACAGAAAAATATTAAATAGAATTTATTTTTTATCTGCGAGGTATTTGTGAGTAAATGACACCCGGTAACGGTATAAGTGGAGGTCTAGCCACTAGCCAGTGGCCACAATACAGTCTGTGTGAGCCTGACACACACGGGCTTGCAAATGGGATTAGATCACAGAAAAATATTAAATATAATTTTTTTTTATCTGCGAGGTATTTGTGAGTAAATGACACCTTGTAACGGTATAAGTGGAGGTCTAGCCACTAGCCAGTGGCCACAATACAGTCTGTGTGGGCCTGACACACACGGGCTTGCAAATGGGATTAGATCACAGAAAAATATCAAATATAATTTTTTTTTATCTGTGAGGTATTTGTGAGTAAATGACACCCTGTAACGGTATAAGTGGAGGTCTAGCCACTAGCCAGTGGCCACAATACAGTCTGTGTGGGCCTGACACACACGGGCTTGCAAATGGGATTAGATCACAGAAAAATATTAAATAGAATTTTTTTTTTATCGGCGAGGTATTTGTGAGTAAATGACACCTGGTAACGGTATAAGTGGAGGTCTAGCCACTAGCCAGTGGCCACAATACAGTCTGTGTGGGCCTGACACACACGGGCTTGCAAATGGGATTAGATCACAGAAAAATATTAAATATAATTTTTTTTTATCTGCGAGGTATTTGTGAGTAAATGACACCCTGTAACGGTATAAGTGGAGGTCTAGCCACTAGCCAGTGGCCACAATACAGTCTGTGTGGGCCTGACACACACGGGCTTGCAAATGGGATTAGATCACAGAAAAATATTAAATATAATTTTTTTTTATCTGCGAGGTATTTGTGAGTAAATGACACCCTGTAACGGTATAAGTGGAGGTCTAGCCACTAGCCAGTGGCCACAATACAGTCTGTGTGGGCCTGACACACACGGGCTTGCAAATGGGATTAGATCACAGAAAAATATTAAATAGATTTTTTTTTATCTGCGAGGTATTTGTGAGTAAATGACACCCTGTAACGGTATAAGTGGAAGTCTAGCCACTAGCCAGCGGACACAATACAGTCTGTGTGGGCCTGACACACACGGGCTTGCAAATGGGATTAGATCACAGAAAAATATTAAATAGAATTTTTTTTAACTGCAAGGTATTTGTGAGTAAATGACACCCTGTAACGGTATAAGTGGAGGTCTAGCCACTAGCCAGTGGCCACAATACTGTCTGTGTGGGCCTGACACAGACGGGCTTGCAAATGGGATTAGATCACAGAAAAATATTAAATCAATTTTTTTTTTATCTGCGAGGTATTTGTGAGTAAATGACACCTTGTAACGGTATAAGTGGAGGTCTAGCCACTAGCCAGTGGCCACAATACAGTCTGTGTGGGCCTGACACACACGGGCTTGCAAATAGGATTAGATCACAGAAAAATATTAAATATAATATTTTTTTTATCTGCGAGGTATTTGTGAGTAAATGACACCCTGTAACGGTATAAGTGGAGGTCTAGCCACTAGCCAGTGGCCACAATACAGTCTGTGTGGTCCTGACACACACGGGCTTGCAAATGGGATTAGATCACAGAAAAATATTAAATAGAATTTTTTTTAACTGCAAGGTATTTGTGAGTAAATTACACCCTGTAACGGTATAAGTGGAGGTCTAGCCACTAGCTAGTGGCCACAATACAGTCTGTGTGGTCCTGACACACACGGGCTTGCAAATGGGATTAGATCACAGAAAAATATTAAATAGAATTTTTTTTAACTGCAAGGTATTTGTGAGTAAATTACACCTTGTAACGGTATAAGTGGAGGTCTAGCCACTAGCCAGTGGCCACAATACAGTCTGTGTGGGCCTGACACACACGGGCTTGCAAATGGGATTAGATCACAGAAAAATATTAAATATAATTTTTTTTTATCTGGGAGGTATTTGTGAGTAAATGACACCCTGTAAACGGTATAAGTGGAGGTCTAGCCACTAGCCAGTGGCCACAATACAGTCTGTGTGGGCCTGACACACACGGGCTTGCAAATGGGATTAGATCACAGAAAAATATTAAATATAATTTTTTTTTTATCTGCGAGGTATTTGTGAGTAAATGACACCCTGTAACGGTATAAGTGGAGGTCTAGCCACTAGCCAGTGGCCACAATACAGTCTGTGTGGGCCTGACACACACGGGCTTGCAAATGGGATTATATCACAGAAAAATATTAAATAGAATTTTTTTTTATCTGCGAGGTATTTGTGAGTAAATGACACCCTGTAACGGTATAAGTGGAGGTCTAGCCACTAGCCAGTGGCCACAATACAGTCTGTGTGGGCCTGACACACACGGGCTTGCAAATGGGATTATATCACAGAAAAATATTAAATAGAATTTTTTTTTATCTGCGAGGTATTTGTGAGTAAATGACACCCTGTAACGGTATAAGTGGAGGTCTAGCCACTAGCCAGTGGCCACAATACAGTCTGTGTGGGCCTGACACACACGGGCTTGCAAATGGGATTAGATCACAGAAAAATATTAAATAGAATTTTTTTTTAACTGCAAGGTATTTGTGAGTAAATGACACCATGTAACGGTATAAGTGGAGGTCTAGCCACTAGCCAGTGGCCACAATACAGTCTGTGTGGGCCTGACACACACGGGCTTGCAAATGGGATTAGATCACAGAAAAATATTAAATAGAATTTTTTTTATCTGCGAGGTATTTGTGAGTAAATGACACCCTGTAACGGTATAAGTGGAAGTCTAGCCACTAGCCAGCGGACACAATACAGTCTGTGTGGGCCTGACACACACGGGCTTGCAAATGGGATTAGATCACAGAAAAATATTAAATATAATTTTTTTTTATCTGCGAGGTATTTTCTGTCACACCCTGTATGAATGGTGTGCACACAGTACTGTCTGTGACTGAGCCTGCAGCCTCTCACACACGGGCAGGCAACTGCAATATATGTATATATAAAATAAAATAAAAAAAGCAGACTGATGTACCAGCCCTGAAAAGGGCTTTTTGGGGTGCTTTCAGGACGCTGTCCTTACAGCAGATGAGTCTGTGGACACAGAACACTGCCCTAGCTAACGCTTTCCCTATTGAATCAGCAGCAGCAAGCAGCACTGTCCCTCCTCTCACACACGGGCAGGCAACTGCAATATATGTATATATATTAAAAAAAAAAAAAGCAGACTAATGTACCAGCCCTGAAAAGGTCTTTTTGGGATGCTGTCAGGACGCTGTCCTTACAGCAGATGAGTCTGTGGACACAGAACAATGCCCTAGCTAACGCTTTCCCTATTGAATCAGCAGCAGCACTGTCCCTCCTCTCACTGAGAATGCAGATTCAGAATGAATCTAAAATGGATGCTGTCCGGGAGGTGGGAGTGTCTGGGAGGGAGGGTCTGCTGCTGATTGGCTGGAATGTGTCTACTGACTGTGAGGTACAGGGTCAAAGTTTACTCAATGATGATGTATAGGGGGCGGACCGAACATCGCACATGTTCGCCCGCCGCGGCGAACGCGAACAAGCTATGTTCCCCGGGAACTATTCGCCGGCGAACTATTCAAGCCATCTCTACTGAGGGGTTAGGTCATGGGGTTTTTATAGATTTTTAGGTCATGGATTTTTATAGAGCAGATTCTTATGGACGCAGCGATACCTAATATGTCTACTTTTTTAAAATTTATTTATGTTTTACACTGTATTATCTTTTTATAAACAAAAAAAATAATAGTAGACCGCAAATTTTTTGTACCATGCCCGGGTTTTGCGCATGGTCTTATATGGCTTGAGGACTTGATCAGAGAGATCAACTCCTCCCATATACCGATTGTAGTCGACGATACAATCGGGCTTGAGGACCGTTGCCGCGGTACCTCGCACAGGGACAGGGGTGATGCCGTTACCATGAATTGTAGACAGTACAAGGACATCCCTCTTGTCCTTTTATCTGACCAGCAACAGGTTTCCACTAGTAAGGGCACGGGTCGCACCCCTGGGGATAGGTACCTGAAGGGGGTAGGTAGGGAGGCCGCGTTGATTTTTCTGCACGGTTCCTCAAGCGGACGTGGATCTGGCGGTGAGGGACTGGAAGAAGGGGATACTAGCATAAAAGTTATCCACGTACAGGTGGTAACCCTTATCTAGCAGTGGGTGCATAAGGTCCCACACAAGTTTCCCGCTAACATCCAGAGTGGGGGCACATTTTGGGGGTTGAATACAGGAATCTCGCCCCTCATACACACAAAACTTGTAAATGTACCCTGAGGTACTCTCACAAAGTTTGTACAGCTTCACGCCATACCTCGCCTGCTTAGAGGGAATATACTGCCGGAAAAGGAGTCTCCCCTTGAAAGCAATGAGAGACTCATCAACCGCGACCTCCCTTCCAGGTACATAGGCCTGTACAAATTTGGCCCCAAAGTGATCGATGACCGGCCTGATTTTGTACAGGCGGTCATAGGCAGGATCACCTTGTGGGGGATATGCTGCATTATCTGAATAATGCAGGCATTTCCGGATAGCCTCAAACCGGGAGCGTGTCATGGTCATACTGTAAAGTGGGTTCTGGTAGAGGACGTCCCCACTCCAGTAATACCTGACACTAGGTTTCTTGACTAGGCCCATGTGCAGCACAAGGCCCAAAAATGTCCTCATCTCGGCTGCACTGACCGGAGTCCAGTCACCGGACCTAGCCAAAAAGGAGCCTGGGTGTTGAGCAACAAACTGTTGGGCGTACAGGTTTGTTTGCTCCACCATTAGATTTACAAAGTGGTCACTGAAAAAAAGACTAAAGTAGTCATATTCAGTGAAGCCCACTGTGGAAATCTGGATTCCTGGTTGGCCTACAAAATCAGGAATCACGGGCTCAAAACGCTCTGGGGTATACCATGCAAGTTCACCGGCAGGGGGCTCCGGTAGACTTAACTGGTGGGCCGGAAAACTAGTACGAGCCCCAGAGCTGCTCGTAATAGGGTGGACCACAGGGTCCCTAGCATGGCGGTCCCCTTGCTCCACCGCCTTGGGGGCTCATCATCATCGCTAGATGATGAGGAGGACGCGGATGTCAAAAGGAAAGTGGGTTCATCCTCGTCCTCACTGGGACTCTTGGATTCGGAGGCAAGCTGGGCGTATGCCTCCTCGGCTGAGAACATCCGGCGGGCCATATGGGAGTGTGTGTGTGCGTGTGTGCGTGTGTGCATGCGTGCATGATAAACTTTATTTGGTGTGCGTGTGTGTGGGGGGCACGGGTGTTCGCGAACTTACCCTAAATCTAACAGAGAAAAATAAATAAATAACTAAAAAAAGGGCAAAATTATAATTTTTTTAATTCTAACTCACTGATCAACCGTCCGAAGTTGATCAGCGGTGGGGTGTGCGATGCGCTAACAGTGGCCGGACGCTAAGAGTGCCGGCACCAGTCAGCGTACGCACACAAAAAAATAAAAATAATGGTTTGCGCCCCCAAAAAAGTTGTGGGGGGTGGAGGGGGGCAGGTGGGCAAGCTGCAGCACCCCTGGAAGGTCTAGGGTCACACAGCTGTGCTGCGGACCCCAGACACCCGATTTAGGGTGATGCAATCAGAAACTTTTTTTTTTTCTTCCACTAACTTTCCCTGAATACCCCTGCCTAACCTAACCTTTCCCTAAATACCTGGGTGCACATATGGGGGTGCTGGGGCAAAGATGGGGTGCTGGCTGACGATCCCTGGATCCTGAGCTCTGAACAGATGGGGGTGCTGGCTGGAGATCCGATGCAGCGCTCCTCTCCCCTCGGCTTCCAGACACAAAAGGAAGAGGAGAGGAGCGCTGCGATAATTTGAATGGCCCGCCAGCCCCTGCAGCCAATGATAGCCGATCCTGAGAGGTGATGTTACCATCACCTCTCAGGATCGCAGGATGGTGATTGGTGGTGTATTATCACACCACCGATCACCATCCTGTTCCGGTTTATCGGGTCCCCAGAGACCCGAATAACCTGGAAACGCAGCAAATCGCAGGTCTGAATTGACCTGCGGTTTGCTGCGATCGCCTACACGGGGGGGGGGGGGGGGGGGGGGGTGCATTGTTCCCAGGTGCCTGCTCAATGATTTGAGCAGGCAACTGGTTCCGATCACCGCCCGCTGATCGGAAATACATAGGACGTACCGGTACACCCTGTGTCCTTAAGTACCGGGACATCAGGGCGTACCTGTACGCCCTATGTCCGGAACAGGTTAATGTGCATAGGATTTTGAACACCCCATCCACAGGTAGTGTACTATAAACTGTCGATATTTACTATAGACTCCGCCCTGAAAATCTGCAACATATCTGACACTTTGGCATTCATCCATGTCAGAATTTATCTCACAGACTGGGACAGCAACCTTCGGCACTCCAGCTGTTGTGAAACTACAATTCCCAGCATGTTCCATTTATTTCTATGAGAGTTCTGAGAAGAGCAGAGCAGATATGCATGCTGGGAGGTATCCATTGATTTTAAGGTTTTTGTTCACACATCCTTGTTTTTCCACTGAATGTGGGTCAGTGGAAAAACGACAGATATGGACTCAGGCACATAGACGTTAGTGTTTTTGCGGTCCTCAAATTGCGGATCTGCAAAACACGGTTCCCAGCCGTGTGCATGCTGCCATTTTCTCTTTCACATCAATAGAAATGTCCTATACTTGTCCAGAAAACAAATAAGAATAGGACATGGTCCATCTTTTTTTCATGGCCGCAGAATGGACAGGCGGATGTGGACAGCATATGGTGTGCTGTTCGCATCTTTTGCAGTCCCATTGAAATTACTCTGTCCCCATTGAAATGAATCTGTTCTCATCCGATCCGCAAAAAATGTGGATTTGATATGGACCAAACATACGGTCGCGTGCATGAGCCCTAAAATGGACTACTTAGGTAAGTATTTTTGAGCAAACACTCATTGATATCTATGGGATGGGAGAACCACTGACAGAAAATTGATGGCATCCATGTTTGATCAGTGGTTTTTGGTGACCATTGCTCAGATGCGTAAATAAGGACTAAGCCCTTCAGATGTTAAGAGATTTTAATATACAATAGTACAGTAGTGATTCTGTGGTAAATCGTTATAGTGGTATACTGTGATTTCTTCTTCTAATGCAGAGTTGCATCATAATGTATATTTCAGATAATAAAACATAAGGATGTGCTTTCATCTCAATGAAAATAATGAATTTCTGTAGCATATATTGCTGAGCCCCCCTTTCTGGTCTTCTCTCTAGACATCATAGACTACTCCCTTCAGCTACTAACATCACAGCTGATGGAATGTTAAGGCATTGTGATGTGTCCGGCAACTGCTGCAGCAGTTCATTTGTGGCGGCCATTTTACATGCCATCAGACATGTCATTTTAGCTTTTAGTCAACGCCAGCATCATCTCCATGTCTGTAAGATCTTCAGTTAATAATCCCAGACTCTGCAGGAACAGTTCACCCTAAAGTAGTAGGTAAGGATCAGTTGAATTTTGTATGGTTTTCATAAGGCACAAGACATCCAGACTTTCTTCAGTTTGGATAAGTTTCTTCCTTCCACCATGCTGACATGTTCCTTATGTAAGGATATATTTACATGGGACTTTTTGATTGTGTGGCAACAACCACATGAAAAACAGCAAATGTATAGTCTTACAATGTGTTCTGCACACCTTCTAAGTCCTCGTCCACATTTCCATTTTTCACCATTGTGAATGCTGTCTGTATTTTCCTCGTACTGCACACGCACCCATTGATTTGAACGTGTTTGCTCACACATAAATATTTAATACTCACTGTGGGTCAGTAAAAAAATCACGGAGACATGCACTACCTGGAAACAGGTGTAAATGTTAGTGAATTTTCTGGGTCCCATGGCTTGGTCCCCACAACTTTGCAATGGCGAGGACGGTATAATAAGCCCTGTGACGCAGTAACAGTTAAAAAGATTCAAAGTGAGGCCTTGAAACTTTTTTCTCCAAAAACTGCAGTAGAGCTGTTAGTAAATGACCCCCAATAAATGCATACACCTATCCTACCATGAACCTCTGCCTACCCTGAAATGGCTGATGACAGAGAGCAGTAGCCTGTGTTCTCCTGTGTTAGCCAATTTTTCCTTAGTTTGGAAAGGCTGATATAGCAGGGTAGCAAAATATTGCATTCTCCAATCTGAAATGGCTGATAACAGGGTTTTCATTCTTCAGTCCTAGTCAGTCTGTCACCAGCCTCATTCCCACAACAGTAAAAAACTGTCATTTCCAGCACAAGGGACAGGTCTAGTTATAAATGTGGCCTAAGGGCTGTTTCACATGAGTTACTCCATTGTGGGAATGACGTCTGTGAGCGTGATCCTCCGTTCTGGACTTGCAGGAGCTGACCACATTATACTGATTTATAATGCTATGGGGGGCGTTTATCAAACTGATGTAAAGTAGAACTGGCTTAGTTGCCCATAGCAGCCAATCAGATTCCTCATTACATTTTGGACAGCTCCTTTGGAGAATGAAAGTAATCTGATTGGTTGCTATGGGCAACTAAGCCAGTTCTACTTTACACCAGTTTGATAAATGTGCCCCTATGTGTCTCTGCTTGACCTTACTTCTACAGGATTATACTGACAGCTTTAGGTCACTGTGATCCTGTAGAAGTAAGGTCAAGTAGAGGCACATAGGGGCACGCTTATTAGGTCTGTTTTAGAAATGCCGACGCTTTAGACGCCGGTCTTAATAACCCCTATATCTGGCCATGGATCTGCCGAAGCATGGAAAATGAAAGAAGGAATCTGATTGGCTGCTATGGGAAACTAAGCCATTTATATTTTACACCAATTTGTTAAGGCTGAGTTAACACGGGCGTGACGGATTGGATCAGGGTGCGTTCAGCGAAACTCGCACCATTTTTCAAGCAAGTGCAGTAAGTTTTGTCTGCGATTGCGTTCATTTGTTCAGTTTTTTCCGCGCGGGTGCAATGCAATTTGATGCGTTTTTCAAGTGCGTGATAAAAAACTGAAGGTTTACAAAAAACATCTCTTAGCAGCTATCAGTGAAAAACGCATCACACCCGGACTTGCTTCCGGATGCAATGCGTTTTTCACTGAAGCCCTATTCACTTCTATGGGGCCAGGGCTTCACTTGAATGGGTCTGCAATTCTGGAGATGCGGAACGGAGTCACAGAAAGGAACACCAGAAGCACTACGGAGTGCTTTCGTGGCGTTTCTTACCGTGGTCCCACACCGCAAAAAAATATGACATATGCGGACAGACTACGGACCTATTCAAGTTAAATGGGTCCGGCCCGCTGCACGGACATTGCTCGTGCATTGGGGACCACAATTGCGGTCCCCAATGCACAGAACGGCCGCACAACAGCTGTGTGCGTGAGGCCTATAGAACATGCTGCGTTTTTTACGCAACGCAGAACTGTTGCGTGAAAAAAACCTCTAATGTACATAGACCCATTGAAATGAATGGGTCAGGATTCAGTGCGGGTACTATCCGTTCACGTCATGCATTGCACACGCACGGAAAACTCGCTTGTGTGAAAGGGGCCTAAGGGTCTCTGACAAAGATCGGTTTTAGACAATATGTGACCCTGGGCAAAATTTGAGGTGGGGCCCCAAATATAATATTGTAATACTCTTACATTTAGTCAGATCAAATGGTGCTATGCCAGACTATTGGTCTTTACAGATCAGCCTCAAGGTCGACCCCCCCCCCCCCCAAAAAAAATATAAAAAATGATATATTGTGTGTGTGTATATATATATTTATACAGTATATATATAATTGTCAAATGTTACCATTAAACAAGGACCAAATATTCCAACCGTGCAGTGCTTAAATATTAAATAATTACATAGTTACATAGTTGATATGGTTGAAAAAAGAGATAAAGGTCCATCTAGTCCAATCTCCATACTGAAATTGAACAAAATGTATTGCACATAAGACAATATTTGCAATGATTTCACTAAATGTCCTTGGTCTTTACAGTAAACACTCCTGACATGTTGCAGTGTAGTTGTACCCTTTGGCCCCTTTCACACAAGCGTTACCGATTCTCTCAAGATGCATTCAGTGAAACTCGCACGATTTCGCAAGAAAGTTCAGTCAGTTTTGTATGCAATTGCGTTCAGTGTTCAGTTTTTTCCACGAGGGTGTAATCAGTTTTGATGCGTTTTTCACTCACGTGAAAAAAGCTGAAGAATTATAAAAAAAATCTCCTAACAACCATCAGTGAAAAATATGTTGCATCTGGATAGAACCCAGGTTACATCTGGATAAAATGCATTTTCCATTGAAGCCCCATGAAAAACGCAGAATTTAGAACATGCTGCTATTCTCACCAGCGCAGAAATGATACATGAAAAAGAAGGTTTAGGTGCACAGACCCATTGAAATGAATGGGTCAGGTTTCAGTGCGGGTGCTGTGTTCACGTAATGCATTACACCCGCGCTGAAAACGTAATCGTCTGAAAGGTGCCTTTTTGTTGTGCAACAAATGTCGTTGTGTAGCCGAATCCTTAAGAGGACCTTTCACCTCTCCCAACCTGTCTGTTTTAGTAGCTACTTCTATTCTCTGTGCAATAACGATTCAACAGCAGCTTTTCTTATGGCTCTACGTTGGTTCATTTACAGTGAGGAACAGAAGTATTTGAACACCCTGCGATTTTGCAAGATCTCCCACTTAGAAATCATGGAGGGATCTGAAATTCACATTGTAGGTGCATTCCCACTCTGAGAGACGGAATTTTTTTTTTATTATTCAGGAAATCACATTGTATGACCCCTCCATGATTTCTAAGTGGAAGAACTTGCAAAATCGCAGGGTGTTCAAATACTTTAGTTCCTCACTGTATCTGTTATTCCTGATAAAAGTTTATGAATATATGTGTAACTGGGGGTTACCAGTGTGTGTATGTGTGTGTGTGTGGGTGGTTGGGTGGATAGAGGTGTCTGCAGAGTCTGACACTGGCAATACTGATCAGACAGTGGCAGACTATGGAGGGACAAACCCTCAACTGGTAACACCCAGTTATACATGTATTGATAAACTTCAAGTAGGAATAACAGAGGAATGGCACAACATAGAACGATGATAATAATGCATAAGAATTGTCATTTCATGTGGAATACATTCTTTTTTCTAAAACACATGTCAGGAGAGCAGACAGGTGCTTTTTAAATGACTTATAAGAGAAATCCATAGATTGCATTCATCTGTCCAAAAGTCACTCCCTCCCCAGCCATAAAAAGGACCTGTTGCCTCTCCTGACATGTCTGTTTTAGTAACTACTTGCATTAACCATGCAATAACAATTTTAAAGCATCTTTTCATACAACTTGTGTGGTATTGCTCTATTATTCCTACTATAATTTTATGAATTCATTTCCTACTGAGTGTTACCATTTAGTGTGGTGGTTGGGTGGTAGGATGGGGGGTTGTCCCTGCACAGTTTGCCATTGACAGCACTAATTAGACGACGGTAACACCCAGTTGGCAACTCATTCATAAAGTTCCAGTAGGAATAGTAGAGGGATGTCAAAACATTCCGTAATAAGAGTAGGTGTTTCTAAATTTTTATTTCACGGGAAATACAATTATTTACTAAAACAGACATGTTAGGAGAGGTAATACGTCCTCTTTAAATGACTGAAGAAGCAGCAATGTATTATATTTACCTGTATTATATTTGTCAGGGAAGCAGGTAAGTATTTGTGTGTGTGTGTGAGGGGGCACATATCTGGGCATAACTTCAGTGAGGGGGCACAAAAGTGGGCATAACTACTTTGAGGGGGTACACACTGTGGGCATACCTACTGTGAGGGGCACAAAGATGGGCATAATTACTTTGAGGGGGGTGCAAAGGTGAGCATAACTATAGTGAGGGGAAACAAGGAGGACATAATTACTGTGAAGGGGCAGAAAGGTGAGCATAACTACTGTGAAGGGGCACAAAGGTGTAATCATGTGAGGTGGGCACAATGTAGGCATTAGTACTGTGTGGTAGCAGCATGGAAAAAGGCTTTGATTATCCTGTTATACATTGGGATGGCTCTTACAGGACCAGCACAGCGCCCCCTCGTAGGTATTTACCAGATGCAGTCACCATCCCTTCCTTATGTGACTATTCTTTTTCGCATTGCAGTGACCTTGTTCCAGATCCATTGGACATCATGTCGATGCCAGCAACACCTTGGATGAGGTAGGACCAGTTAGTTATTTTCTTTATTGCAAGGAGTATTAGAACCACCATGTACCCTATGACAGATTGTATTAGGTGGGACTGAGGGAGTATAGTTATGCATTGGGCATAGTGAGGGGAGTGGCTTAGTGTAAAAAACAAACATTTGCTGTGGTGTGCCCCGCGTGCCACTTAACTGCCCCAACTTTATATAAATTTGAATGGCACGGTGGTGGGGGGGGGGGGGGGAATCCAAATCTGAATCCTTCCGCTAGGTACAGGAAAGCCTAGCTATACTTCTGGGCGACACTGCCGAAGCTGAATATATGCAAGAGTATTGTCCTGTTCTAAGTCAAAGAACCCAGCTCAGGTTAAATAATGTGGAATTTAAATGGGGAAGGGGACAAGTGGCATTTTATCATAGAACATTTCTCATCACATAAATGTGGTTATGAATAGATGCAACTCAGATCCTTGAGTGTTTTTACCTCTTCACTGGCAAACTGAGGAAATTGTAATTCATTGAAAAAAAGAAATGTTGAATCTTACTCTCAGAATTTGATACATTTTCTAACAAGCACTCTCATACTGCTGTCATTCTTTAATTGTAATTTTATTATTATTATTATTTATTATTATTTAAAAAAAAACGCCATTCATTCCATAGCGCTGTACATATGAGAAGAGGTATACATACATAATACAGACAATTGCACTAATCATAAACAAGATGAGTTACAAACTGGTACAGAAGGAGAGAGGGCCCTGCCCGTGAGGGCTTAGTTTCTGTTTAATACACCCACATATACTGTATGTACATTATATAGAAATCCTTCTGCTACTTGGCCAAACTGTATAAACCTCCCTGACTTTCGTTTTAGTACCTGAGGCCAGATACAAGAGGAGGGGCATATATTGCTTATTAATATCAATAATTATTATCAATAGCAATATCTGAAGTTACTTGTGTAAGAAAAGGGCAAAATATTACCAATTATCAGTTGATAACGGTCTGGGGGCCCCATAGCAAAAATCTAAATTGGGCCCCCATGCCCCATTCATAACCCCTCCAACTACCTGTTCCTGGCCAGCAGTGTACTGATATGTGAAGTATGAGGTATAAATTATAGCTCGTACCTCACATATCAATACACTGCTGTATATACTATATATTTGTACACATTGCATCTATTAAACCTCATACCTCACATATTAGTACACAGTTGTATATACTATATATTTGTATCCACTGCATCTATTATACCTCATACCTCACATATCAGTACACAGTTGTATATACTATTTATTTGTGTCCACTGCATCTATTATATCTCATACCTCACATATCAGTACACAGTTGTATATACTATTTATTTGTGTCCTCTGCATCTATTATACTGTATAATAGATTCAGTATATATATATATATATATATATATATATATATATATGGTGGTAATATGAACAGTGCTGGAAGGTGTGTTGTCCCACTTCAGGTACCTCAGATGGGTGAGACAGGTAAAATCCAGAGAGTGGCAGCAGTGGCGTGCCTAGGGTGTTTGGCACCCGGGGCGGGTCTTTTCTCTGGCACCCCCCCCCCCCCCCCCTAATACTTAAAAAAAAAATGGTACCCCCTCACAGTATTATTGCCCTTATTGCAAAACCTTCACAGTAGCTTTGTACAGATGTGTGCCCCCTTCACAGTAGTTATGCCCATTGTGCCCCCTTCACAGTAATAATCCCCACTGTGCCCCCTTTACAGTAATAATGTCCATTGTGCCCCTTCACAGTAATAATGCCCATTGTGCCTTCTTTACAGTAATAATGCCCACTGTGCTAGTAATGCCCTATGTGCCCCCTCCATAGTAGAAATGCCCAGTGCCCCATTCACATTAATAATGCCCATTGTGCCTCTTCACAGTATTAATGCCCATTGTGCCCCCTTCACAGTAATAATGCCCACTGTGCTAGTAATGCCCTCTGTGCCCCTCCATAGTAAAAAATCCCCATTGTGCCCCCTTCACAGTAATAATCCCCATTGTGCCCCCTTCACAGTAATAATTCCTATTGTGTCCCCTTCATAGTAATAATCCCCATTGTGTCCCCTTCATAGTAATAATCCCCATTGTGCCCTCTTTATAGTAATAATGCCCACTATGCCCCCTTCACAGTAATAATGCCCATTGTGCCCCCTTCACAGTAATAATGCCCATTGTGCCCCCTTCACAGTAATAATGCCCACTGTTCTCCCTTCACAGTAATAATGCCCATTGTGCCCCCTTCACAGTAATAATCCCCACTGTGCCCCCTTTACAGTAATAATGTCCATTGTGCCCCTTCACAGTAATAATGCCCATTGTGCCTTCTTTACAGTAATAATGCCCACTGTGTTAGTAATGCCCTATGTGCCCCCTCCATAGTAGAAATGCCCAGTGCCCCATTCACATTAATAATGCCCATTGTGCCTCTTCACAGTATTAATGCCCATTGTGCCCCCTTCACAGTAATAATGCCCACTGTGCTAGTAATGCCCTCTGTGCCCCTCCATAGTAAAAAATCCCCATTGTGCCCCCTTCACAGTAATAATCCCCATTGTGCCCCCTTCACAGTAATAATTCCTATTGTGTCCCCTTCATAGTAATAATCCCCATTGTGTCCCCTTCATAGTAATAATCCCCATTGTGCCCTCTTTATAGTAATAATGCCCACTATGCCCCCTTCACAGTAATAATGCCCATTGTGCCCCCTTCACAGTAATAATGCCCATTGTGCCCCCTTCACAGTAATAATGCCCACTGTTCTCCCTTCACAGTAATAATGCCCATTGTGCCCCCTTCACAGTAATAATCCCCACTGTGCCCCCTTTACAGTAATAATGTCCATTGTGCCCCTTCACAGTAATAATGCCCATTGTGCCTTCTTTACAGTAATAATGCCCACTGTGCTAGTAATGCCCTATGTGCCCCCTCCATAGTAGAAATGCCCAGTGCCCCATTCACATTAATAATGCCCATTGTGCCTCTTCACAGTATTAATGCCCATTGTGCCCCCTTCACAGTAATAATGCCCACTGTGCTAGTAATGCCCTCTGTGCCCCTCCATAGTAAAAAATCCCCATTGTGCCCCCTTCACAGTAATAATCCCCATTGTGCCCCCTTCACAGTAATAATTCCTATTGTGTCCCCTTCATAGTAATAATCCCCATTGTGTCCCCTTCATAGTAATAATCCCCATTGTGCCCTCTTTATAGTAATAATGCCCACTATGCCCCCTTCACAGTAATAATGCCCATTGTGCCCCCTTCACAGTAATAATGCCCATTGTGCCCCCTTCACAGTAATAATGCCCACTGTTCTCCCTTCACAGTAATAATGCCCATTGTGCCACCTTCACAGTAATAATGCCCACTGTGCTAGTAATGCCCTCTGTGCCCCCTCCATAGTAGAAATCCCCATTGTGCCACCTTCACAGTAATAATGCCCACTGTATACCCAGCTGTTTGAAGAAGGGCAGCGTTCATATGAGAGCTGCTTTCTCTGCTCTGTTCACCTGCTCGCCGTAGCATTTGCAGTGATGGGCAGGTAAACAGAGCAGAGAAGGCAGCGCTCGTACGGAAAAAGAAGCGGACAACCCCTGTAAAGACATACTTGGAAAAAATTGCATACATCGCTACAGAACATACAGGATAATACAGCGCCACATATGTACCTCTTACATCCAGTGACTTCTCTTCTCTGATGTAGACATTCTCTTTTCTCTTCTCCTCCTCTCAGACCAGACCGCCATGGTGACTTCTTTCAGCCGCACCTCGTCTCTGCAGAGTTTAACAAACAGACATCTTACTTTCCTACTTTTCCATCCTCCTCCTCACCTTCTCAACACCCCATCGTGCCACCCGGTCCTCTAATACTGTGTCCACTGTGCTCCTCAATACTATACTGCAGAAACAGTACCCCTTAAAATACTAGTACCATACAGATAGTGCGTCAGTACAAAAACACCCCTTTATATTGTGCGCTAGTAATAAAAAAAAACACCTTTTCAGATCAGACCCCCATATAAAACCCTAAATGAGATCCCCTAATCTCAGACCAAACCCCCTTTAGACCTCTATGTCAGACCCCATATAAGACCTCAGTTTTAAACCTCAGATCAGACCCCCTTTAGACCTCCATCTAAGACCCTGACCCAATATCAGACCTTAGATAAGACCCCCATATCAGACCTCCAGACCCCCATTAGACCTCCAGACCCCCATTAGACCTCCAGACTCCCACTAGACCTCCAGACCCCCATTAGACCTCCAGACCAGGGGCGTACCTAGAGCATTTGGCACCCGGGGCGAACCCTTTGTTTGGCACCCCCCCCCCCCCCCCCCCCCCAAGAAAGTTAAGAAAACATGCACAAACTTTTTTCAATGTTTTCAATAATATTTATAAATAAAAATAAAACCCCTTAATAAAATAATAAACCTCTGCACACCCCCTTAACGAAATAAACCCATTAACCCCCCTTAATAAAACCCATTAACCACCCCTTAATAGACCCCTTAACCCTTCCTTAATAAAATAAAAACCTGCACCCCCTTAAACCCCAGTATAATAAACATTGGTGGCGCAGTGCGCCCCCCCTCCCTAGTATAATAAACATATAAACATTGGTGTGGTGGTGCAGTGCGCCCCCCCCAACACCCTAGTATAATAAACATTGGTGGCGCAGTGTGCCCCCCCAACATAATAAACATTGGTGGCGCAGTGCGCCCCCCTCCCTAGTATAATAAACATATAAACATTGGTGGTGCAGTGCGCCCCCCCCCAACACCCCAGTATAATAAACATTGATGGCGCAGTGTGCCCCCCCAACATAATAAACATTGGTGGGCAGTGCGCCCCCCCCTCCCTAGCATAATAAACATATAAACATTGGTGGGCAGTGCGCCCCCCCTCCCTAGCATAATAAACATATAAACATTGGTGGTGCAGTGCGCCCCCCCCAACACCCCAGTATAATAAACATTGGTGGCACAGTGCGCCCCCCCCCCCCCAACATAATAAACATTGGTGGGCAGTGCCAACGAGGGTTAAAAAAATAAATAAAAATTAACTCACCACCTCCAATTGATCGCGTAGCAGCCGGTCTCATGTACTTTTTCTTCAGGACGCAGGACCTGTGGTGATGTCACTGAGCTCATCACATGATACATCACATGATACATCACCATGGTAATGTACCATGTGATAGAGGCTGGAGCTCAGTGACGTCACCACAGGTCCTGAAGAAATTACAAGGAGACCGGCAGCAGCTACGCGATCAATTGGAGGAGGTGAGTTAATTTTTTATTTTTTAACCCTCATTGGCACTGCCCACTGCCCACCAATGTTTATTATACTGGGGGGGGGGGGGGGGGCGCACTCAATGTTTATTATACTGGGGGGGGCGCCACAATCAATGTTTATTATACTGGGGGGGGGGCCACTCTGAAGATAACTGAGCTGTTAATACAAATACAGGAGGCGGGTGCCGGAATCAAATAGCGGCACCCGACCTCTGTGACAGGGAGCGGCACCTAAGTGGTTAACTGCAGCTGATCGCAGCTCCCTGTCATAGAGGTCGGGTGCCGGCTATTTGATTCCGGCACCCGCCTCCTGTATTTGTATTAACAGCTCAGTTATCTTTATTGGTGGCGCAGTGGCCACAGCCCCTCCCCCGGCCCTGTCCCTCTTCTTATTCGCCGCGGCGGCAGCAGCACAGGGGGAGGGAGAGACCATCTGGAGCCCTGCCCCTATCACAGTGCCACGCCTGGGCCGGCCCACTCGCCACATATTTTTTTTTTTTTTTTTTTTTTTTTTTTTTTATCCTCAGTCGCGGCTGGCACCCCCCTTGTGAGTGGCACCCGGGGCGGGCCGCCCCCCCCTTGGTACGCCACTGAGTGGCAGTAGTCTGAGCAAAGCATAGTTTGCTGAGACATTTTTGTATACATTTTCTGGGCTGGATTTTACTTGGACTGGTGGCTAGGCTTGGTAGAGGGAGTTGTCCGTCCACACCCTTCCAGTATGGGTTTTCCTTTTTACCTGAGGTGATCGCAGGTGAGGCCTGCTGTAATCAGGCTTGCATAAAGCGCCTCAGAGTAGGTCAGTCTGTGGAGGGAGAGCGAGACTGTTTTGTGAAGCAGAGGCTCTGTGTGTGGTCTCAGTCAGGAGGACTGAGGGGCCACAAGGCTTTGAATAGCCTGAGGTTTGGAGGACCTAGCGACACCTAGAGAAGGAGGGTTGCACGCCCAGCGTCTGGAGGACTACTGGACCACACTCCCCCAAAAGGTATTGGAGTTGCCACAGCCTGGAGGCTGCAGTATTGATGTTGGCTGAGGAAAGCCGCATATGTTGTCCATGTGTGAACTGAGCTCTATGAGTGAGGTAGGGACGTATTTTGTTTAGGTAGTGCCTAGACGGGCAGGAGTTTATTTGTGTTTTAAGTGTTGGCGGTGCGGGAACCTCACCCCACCCAGTGATGTATAACTGGACTAAAAAAATAAAGGGAACACTTAAACAACACAATGTAACTCCAAGTCAATCACACTTCTGTGAAATCAAACTATCCACTTAGGAAGCAACACTGAGTGACAATCAATTTCACATGCTGTTGTGCAAATGGGATAGACAAGAGGTGGAAATTATAGGCAATTAGCAAGACACCCCCAATAAAGAAGTGGTTCTGCTGGTGGTGATCACAGACCACTTCTCGGTTCCTATGCTTCCTGGCTGATGTTTTGGTCACTTTTGAATGCTGGCGGTGCTTTCACTCTAGTGGTAGCATGAGACGGAGTCTACAACCCACACAAGTGGCTCAGGTAGTGCAGCTTATCCAGGATGGCACATCAATGCGAGCTGTGGCAAGAAGGTTTGCTGTGTCTGTTAGCGTACTGTCCAGAGCATGGAGGCGCTACCAGGAGACAGGCCAGTACATCAGGAGACGTGGAGGAGGCCGTAGGAGGGCAACAACCCAGCAGCAGGACCGCTACCTCCGCCTTTGTGCAAGGAGGAACAGGAGGAGTACTGCCAGAGCCCTGCAAAATGACCTCCAGCAGGCCACAAATGTGCATGTGTCTGCTCAAACGGTCAGAAACAGACTCCATGAGGGTGATATGAGGGCCCGACGTCTACAGGTGGGGGTTGTGCTTACAGCCCAACACCGTGCAGGACGTTTGGCATTTGCCAGAGAACACCAAGATTGTCAAATTCGCCACTGGCGCCCTGTGCTCTTCACAGATGAAAGCAGGTTCACACTGAACACATGTGACAGACGTGACAGAGTCTGGAGACGCCGTGGAGAATGTTCTGCTGCCTGCAACATCCTCCAGCATGACCGGTTTGGCATTGGGTCATTAATGGTGTGGGGTGGCATTTCTTTGGAGGGCCGCACAGCCCTCCATGTGCTCGCCAGAGATAGCCTGACTGCCATTAGGTACCGAGATGAGATCCTCAGACCCCTTGTGAGACCATATGCTGGTGCGGTTGGCCCTGGGTTCCTCCTAATGCAAGACAATGCTAGACCTCAAGTGGCTGGAGTGTGTCAGCAGTTCCTGCAAGACGAAGGCATTGATGCTATGGAGTGGCCTGCCCGTTCCCCAGACCTGAATCCAATTGAGCACATCTGGGACATCATGTCTCGCTCTATCCACCAACGTCACGTTGTACCACAGACTGTCCAGGAGTTGGCAGATGCTTTAGTCCAGGTCTGGGAGGAGATCCCTCAGGAGACCATCCGCCACCTCATCAGGAGCATGCACAGGCATTGTAGGGAGGTCATACAGGCACGTGGAGGCCACACACACTACTGAGCCTCATTTTGACTTGTTTTAAGGACATTACATCAAAGTTGGATCAGCCTGTAGTGTGTTTTTCCACTTTAATTTTGAGTGTGACTCCAAATCCAGACCTCCATGGGTTGAAAAATTTGATTTCCATTTTTAATTTTTGTGTGATTTTGTTGTCAGCACATTCAACTATGTAAAGAACAAAGTATTTCAGAAGAATATTTAATTAATTCAGATCTAGGATGTGTTATTTTTGTGTTCCCTTTATTTTTTTGAGCAGTGTATATTACATAGAGCAGTGTAATGATGTGAGACTTACAAGGTATACCAGTGCAGTATGTACAGATATATGTGGTCAGGTATATTATGGTTTTTGTGTGAGGTAATAGTGAGATAATAGTGGTTAGAACTGTTATAACTGTCTACATATATATATATATATATGAGTGAAATATGAGTAAATAGGGAATGGGGGGCAAATGAAGAGAAAGAAGGAGGACCTCCACTTACCACTCCATTCTAGTCTCAGTGGAGAGCTTATCTTCCATGCTGTAGGGGCCCTGGCAGATGCTTCTATCTGGCTTCCATGCCCTGTGCAGTTCCCATACTAGATCTACAGGACCTGTGATGTTGAAGATGATGTCACCTGCTCCTATCTAACCAAGGAACTACAACATTCTTTGTGCAGTTCCTTTACTACATATACATGACATCATCACAGGTCCTTTAGCTGTCTCCAATGACGGTAGGGATACTATACTCAAACTGGACACATTTTCCCCAGGGGCCCCATAGCAGCTGTGCAATCTGCCACAGATTATGGTCAATATTCCCCTTTTCCCTCTAGCTCATGGGATTGTTCTCAGTTTATAGCTTACATAGCTACAATATTTAGCCTTGGAATCACCAGGAAAAACACATAACTCATGCAAATGTAATATAAAAGACACCTTTACTTAACTACAATTTACTACAACATATAAACAATCAGTTACAAACTCTTTCAGTATCATGGTCATATCAGTATACATACTGTACACCATGTCACTGGCCTATAGTCTAACAATAGATACTTAGCCTTAGAATATAAGATTGTCCTACTACTTCCATCTAAGACTTCACAGGAAGCTGGCCTGGGTGAGGAATGCCCCGGTGGCTAGGTGTATTGCTACTATATTAACACCTGCCTACCCAGAATTTGTTGTATCTGTGATGTTAGTACAGGAAGGGGTGGGGTCAGGACTATGGAACCATCTGGCAAGTGGTTACTCTTTCAATCATGTGTCTAATTTAATTTTCAAAACAGGACTGAATCTCAGCCCTGTAACAAGAAGGATGGATCCTATAGGAAAATACTATATCAACATCTTGTTAGAGATATGTTTAACCTCTTTGCGACCTCCGCCATACATGTAAAGCGGAAGTAGGCACTTTAAAAATGTATGCGAAAATGTATGCGATTAGCATACATCTAAATCGTGCAGACACGTTTCATGGCTGATATCAGTGACCTATTATATGCCTGTGATAGCTCAGAGCCTTAAGAAGGCTCTGATAGCTATCACTGGTATATACCAATACAGGCAAGTAGGTGGCAACACTGTAAAGGTATATAGTAAATAGTGTGTTCTATGATGGCTATATAGCCATCAAAAGAACACAATGGGCAATCTAATGATTGCCAATTCTAGTCACCGTTTTTTAAAAATTTCAAAATTATATACAAGTTCTACTCACACCCCTTTCCACGAAATCAAAATAAATAAAACAATAATTAAATAAATAAATACAATAATATATATATATATATATATATACACTGTGTGTGTGTATATATATATATACATATACAGGGTGGGCCATTTATATGGATACACCTTAATAAAATGGAAATGGTTGGTGATATTAACTTCCTGTTTGTGGCACATTAGTATATGTGAGGGGGGAAACTTTTCAAGATGGGTGGTGACCATGGCGGACATTTTTATTTTTTTTTTAAATTGTTTTTATTGTTTTTACAACATAAAGATCATACAATTATTGAAATGCCCTAAGAGGGCGCCAATGAGGAAAATACAGTAAATACCGTACAATCAGGCTGGTAACAGTCAAATTATAAAAAATTATAAAATTTAAAGTAATAAAGGAAAAGGGGGAGGGAGGAAGGAAGGTCGGAGGGAGAGAAGGGGAGAGGGTAATGGCACCATTTTTGATGCAAAATGCTCTTTCTAGGGTACGGATAATTAATTGGACACTATCAAACATGTTCACGAACAATATATTCAAAGTTATCACTTCGTAAATCCCCTAAAATCTTTCCAAGGTCTCTAAATTGCCTCAAATCTGTGTGGTGTTCGGGCCTCCCAGTGTGCCATCTGTTCAAGGCGAAACAATTGGTCACATCTTTGAATCCAATGTTTTAGTGGGGGTGTCTCCACTTTTTTCCAGTATACAGCAATGAGTAATCTGGCTGCTGCCAATAAAATTTGACCCAGTTTTTGTGTGTCTCTAGAGCATCTGAGACCCCCGAACACCCCGAAAAGGCACATTTTTGCAGAGATCGGAAAACTAACTTTGCACACATCTGAAATGACTTTACATGTCTTTTGCCAGTAAGAAGCAATTTTAGAGCAGCTCCACCATATATGGCAGTGAGTGCCTACTTCCGACTCACACCTCCAACAGAACGGGCTACTTTCCGGAAACATACGGTTAATTCTTTGTGGGGTGTAATACCACTGGGAAAGCACTTTATAGCTATTCTCTTGTAGTTTGACACACCTGGACACCCTATGGGGCGCTTTTAGCACACTAAGCACTTCTTTTGCTGAGAATTGGATCTTTAAATCATTCTCCCATTTAGAGATGAAGGAAACTTTTTCCGGGCGCTTTAGGGTCAGTAGAAGGCTGTATAGCTTGGATATCTTTCCTTTTGGTTCTTTTAATTGTAAGGCTAGTTTCTCAAAAACAGATTTTTCTGAAGTCAAGTTGAGATTTTTGAGGTGGGATTTCATAAAATGAATAAAGTGAGCCAATTGGTAATTAGAAAGGCAAGCTACTTTAGGGTGTTTTTTTAGTTCCTCGGATATTGGGACGTCATTATCTGGACATAAGGACAAAACCGGCGTAGTGACAGCTTTGGCTTTGTCCGATATAGTTTCCCAGAACTGGGTAGAGGAATGACATAGGACATCTCGCACTTGCATCAGAGCAAGATAATTGGTTAATAAATGGTCCTTCCACCTAGAGTTTTTCCACATGTCAAAAGTATATTTAGTGATGGTATTATCTGTTTGTAACCTGGCGTACTTTGGAGATTGGTCCAAAAAGACTAAAGAGTGAAGCGGGAGGTTTAACATATTGTCTTCTATAATTAGATCTAATCGATTTGGGTAAGGTCTCAGCCATTCCAGGCATCTAAGTGCAATTACGGCTTTATGATAGGTATATAAATCCGGAATACCAAGCCCCCCATTTGTAGGGTGTTGCACTAGAAGAGTAAGAGGTAATCTAGATCTCTTACCCCCCCAGAGGAATTTGAATAATATTCCCTGTAATTTTACAAAATAAGCCTTTGGGATTGGGATAGGCAAAGCTTGTAAAAAGTAAAGGACAGTGGGCAGCAATATTGTTTTAATCAGTGTCCTACGACCAAACCATGATATAAATGGGATATCCCAAGAGCCTAATAGGTCTTCTAATCTTTTTGGTAATGGTTGGAAATTATCTCGAAATAAATTCGAGAAGTCTGGGGTCAGTGTTATCCCTAGGAATACTATAGACTCAGTGGTCCATTGGAAAGGGGTTGTATCTTTCATCTTAGCCATAAATTTCCTCCCCAGGGTCACATTCAGAACAGTGTATTTAGATAAATTTACTGAAAAATTAGATAGGGAGTGGTATGTCTGAAGAGTAGACATAATTGCTGGAAAAGCTTGGGCTGGATTAGTGATAAATAAAAGTACATCATCCGCGAAAGCAGCTGATTGGTGTATCAAGGACCCTACTTTCATTCCCTCTATTTCAGCATTTTGTCTGAAAGACTGAAGAAGCGTTTCTATCACCAGAACAAACAATAGTGGAGAGAGGGGGCAGCCTTGACGTGTACCGTTCGAAATTGTAAATACTGGAGATAGGGTACCATTCACCAGGATCCGCGCCGTAGGATTGTTATACATTGCCATGACCCCCCTTATGAAAGAATCTGGGATTCCAAATTTTGCTAACGTTTGAGTCATAAAGAGCCAGTCCACTCTATCAAACGCTTTCTCGGCGTCCATACTTAATAAAGCTAGTGGCGTATTGGATTTGGAAGCTAGTTGTATAAGATTTATAACCCTGACAATGTTGTTTTTCCCTTCTCTTCCGGGTATAAAACCAACTTGCTCTTCTGAAATAAGTTCAGGTAAATATATTTTTAACCTATTAGCAAACATTTTCGCATAGAGCTTTAGGTCATTATTGAGAAGCGAAATTGGTCTGTAATTTGAGCACAGTGAGTGGTCTTTATTAGGTTTAGGGATAATGGATATTTGTGCCGACAACATATCTCTGGTGAATGGTTTCCCCCCCCCCCCCGCCTCATTACAAACTGCCAATAGTCGCGGCAGTAAGACTTCACTGAATGATGAGTAATAAAAAACTGGCAAGCCGTCTGGCCCAGGACTTTTATTCATTGGGGAGTTTTTTAATGCTAGTTTCAATTCAGCTAGAGTATGTGGGGCAGACAGTTTTCCAATTTGTTCTGTAGTTAAAGTAGGGAGATTAATAGTATCCAACCAGTTTTGAATGAGTAGTTTTTTCTCACTAATTTGGGACGTATTTGGATTTGTATGTAGATTATATAGTTGGCTGTAATATTTGCAGAACTGTTCAGCAATTAATTCAGTTTTATAGACAGCTTGTGAGTTCTGAGGTTTTATATGGGAGATATATGATGCAATTTTCCGTTTTTTAACTTGAGACTTGAGGACCCTGGTGGCTTTGTTTCCGTGCGCATAATATTTATATTGAGTGGACAGAAACAGTTTTGCAGTATTGGCGTTTAGTATATTTTTTAATTCTGATCTGAGGGTGTCCAGGTGTGCCAAAGTATTTTCGTTCAAAGAACGCCTATGTTGAGTCTCCAGCTTGGAGATATCTGAAGTGAGTTCCTCTATTTTCTTTATTTTCATTTTTTTGATATGCGCACCTAAGGCAATCAAGTGGCCTCTCATAACAGTTTTGTGGGCGTCCCACAACACCGCTGGAGATATATCAGCTGAATCATTCAAGGTGAAATATTCCTCTAACAGACCTGCTAATTTAGGGATATTAGAGCTATTCAGCAACGTTTCATTTAACCTCCATCTATATTCCGTTTTGGGCATATTGGGAATAGAACACGTGAGGAGGACTGGGGCATGGTCTGACAGAAGAATACTCCCAATCCTGGACGATGCACAATATTGGAGTGCTTGAGTACTAAGGAAGATGTAGTCTAACCTCTGGTAAGAGGAATGTGCAGAAGAGAAATAGGTATAGTCTTTCTCATTTGAATGCATAGCCCTCCAGACATCTATAAGACCCTGTTGAGAAAGTGCTTTTTTAATCTTATAAAGCGATATTTTTGACATGGCTGAGGATCCTGTGGAAGAATCAAGGCTAGGGACTAATGCGACATTAAAATCACCCCCCAGGATTACAATGCCTTCAGCAAAGGAATCAAGATTTTTTATGTTTTCTAGGATCCATGTGGTTTGTGCAGTCTTAGGCACGTATATATTGCAGAAGGTGAATAGTTGGGGACCTATTAACCCTTTCACAAAGACATATCTACCATCCCTGTCCACCAAGGTGTCTTGAAGAATAAACGGTGTGTTTTTATGTATGGCTATACTGACTCCTTTTGTGGCTGTGGATGGAGAGGTGCTATGAAACCATTGGTTGTACAGTAAGTGAGATAGTTTTGGAACGTGTTTTGTGCGGAAGTGGGTTTCTTGTAATAAAGCTACCAGCACTTTCAACTTATGCAAGTAACGACATATCTGGCTCCTTTTAGAGGGTGCATTTAAGCCTCTAATGTTGTATGAACATATCTGTAAGTTAGCCATATACTTTTACCCCTACTTCATGAACCAACAACCATACCTGTATCCTGTACCAATAATGCGCGCAACAATAGGAGGGGGGAGGAGGGGATGAGGATAAAAGAGGGAGGACCTATAACAAAAAAAAGAAAAACAGTAGTAATGGTTAGTTACATTTAGGCATATAACTTGACGTCTCCACATATGAGACGTTTGAACTCGGGAGCTAGTCTATATCGGGTGGACCGAGTCCCCATTTGAGCTAGCTATTGTGAGGAGCATAGAAACTGAACAGATATACCTGAGAGGTAACAATGACGGCAGAAAAGGGTGACTAGCTGCGAATACCTGCATTTAAATCTTTCGCCACTAGGTGTCACCATTTGCCTATAAAGCTTTACCACAACTTTTAACCAGTGAATCACTGCGCATCTTAAACATATAAAATCTGTTGAAGAGACCGTAAAACTTGAGGAGAGTGAAAATGGAAGTGGCCTTCCAACTCAATAAACACTTATTTTAAACAAGAGAAGGAGGAGAGACAGGAATAATGATACTGCAGGAACTACAATTATCAAAACATGTCAGGAACCAGAGATGAAGTCCCATTTTACATTCAACAGGAGGTAATGTGCTCTGGTGTTCTTATGTCTCCAGAAAGACAATATTTAGACGGTTATTCAACTCCGTCCTATGTTGATCCGACCTCAGACGGGTGGTCGACCCTGGGCTTTCTTTGATTTCTGTCTCCTACTTATGCCTTCTTGCCAAGAGTCCCTTACAGGTAGTGGAGGTAGTGAAGCCAGATTTTGTGCAGGGCACCAGTCCTGAACATCCAGATCTTTAATGTCCAGATCATCACACACCCTCTGCAAATCAGCATGTGATCGGATAACTTGTTTTCTGATCGGCGTGTTGATCAGTAATCCGAAAGGATGCAGCCATCTATATGTCAGCTTTTTTTGCTGCAAAATATCCAGTAGAGGTTTCAGGTGCCGTCTCTTCCTGAGAGTCATGGGCGATAAGTCCTGGTACAGTGTGACAACAGAACCTTCTATGTCCGCCGTTTTATTATTTCTCGCTGCTGCAAGGATCTGTTCCTTTACTATAAAGTTAGTCATGCGGCAAATGACATCCCTGGGAGGATCTTGTGGCTTTGGGATTGGTCTCAGTGCCCTGTGGACTCTGTCCATCTCTAGTTTTTCAGGAGGACATTCTGGTACAAGGCGGGAAAAAAACAGCTCCACCTCTTGTTTCAGGGACTCCATAGAGACAGATTCAGGGACTCCTTTGAGCCTTATATTATTTCTTCTGCCCCTGTTATCTTGATCCTCAACTAGGGCATACAAATAGTTAACGTGGGCCTGTGCATTGTCCATGCTGGTTGCCACATGTTCCCCATGTTCAATGAGGGATTGTTGACCAGATTCTAGTGCATCGACTCTGGCACTAAGCTGGTGCATATCCTGCTTTATTTCAGATAAGTCCTGCCTGAGTGGCTCTAACGCATCGTGCAGGAGGTCTCTCATAAAGACTCTGGACAGAGGTAAGTCGTCTGTAGCTGCTGTCTCCTCTGTGTCGCTATCTCTCTCCCCCTCTGAGTCATCATCTTTACCTGCAGTCAGAGCCGCTCGGCGTGCGGTCGCCATCTTGGATTCAGATCTCACTTCAGTTTTCCTCACAAATCTGTCCAAATCGCTTTGGTTTGAAGCGGTCTTCAGCTTCCCAGGTGTTTCTTTGGGTTTATCCTTGTTAATCTTCCCCATTTTGTGCTTTGAAAATCGCTGTAATAAGCTCAAAGAGGCTCGGTCAGCAGCAGAGCTCTTCACTCAGCCTGCATCCGGCTCGGCTGCTAGACTCCGCCCCCGACCATGGCGGCCATTTTGAAGTCGGCCATTTTGAATCCAACTTTTGTTTTTTCAATAGGAAGAGGGTCATTTGACACATCAAACTTATTGGGAATTTCACAAGAAAAACAATGGTGTGCTTGGTTTTAACGTAACTTTATTCTTTCATCAGTTATTTACAAGTTTCTGACAACTTACAAAATGTGTTCAATGTGCTGCCCATTGTGTTGGATTGTCAATGCAACCCTTTAATCCCACTCTTCACACACTGATAGAAACACCGCAGGAGAAATGCTAGCACAGGCTTCCAGTATCCGTAGTTTAAGGTGCTGCACATCTCGTATCATCTGAAGGCAATCGTCTATGCTGTGAAGATACGAGATGTGCAGCACCTGAAACTACGGATACTGGAAGCCTGTGCTAGCATTTCTCCTGCGGTGTTGCTATCAGGTCACCACCCATCTTGAAAAGTTTCCCCCCTCACATATACTAATGTGCCACAAACAGGAAGTTAATATCACCAACCATTCCCATTTTATTAAGGTGTATCCATATAAATGGCCCACCCTGTATATTTATGTACATTGTGAGGCAGTGACAGGTCTGATATACAAAGGAAGGTATGCGTCTCTAAGAATATTAGAGTGGATGCACCTGAGATATGCCTTCAAGGTACCTGGCTTTAGTGGAGTTGAAGTCACTAGCTAGAGTGTCCACTAAGATAGATAGTGGACGCTGTTGCTACCTATAATAGCTGGTATCAGCTTATCCTGGCCTAGATTTTACTGGGAGTAAGCAAAGTGCTGGGTGGGTGCTTATCCCCCACATTCCACTCCAGGGTTTATATGTGGCTCATGTCCATGATTGTGTTTTAAAAATGAGCAGCAGGAAGCATGGTGTGTCTGTTGAGTGAGAGGCTGCAAATCACACACACACTGCAAGGCACGTGTGAAGCAAACACTGGCCTGTGGACTGATTACCTGACCCGGCTGCGATCCGGCTGTAACTGAACTTTAAGTTTGCTGGAATAAGCAATAAACCGTGTTGAAGAGACTTTGTTGTGTCCCTGTGTCACTATACAAATGTGGTATCATTATAATCACACTGACTTGGAGAATGAAGGAAACAGGTCAATTTTACTGCATAGGAAACACCATAAAAAAACATAAAACTGTGGCAGAAATGCATTTTTTTTTCCAATTCCACCCCATTTGAAATAATTTTCCAGCTCCCCACCATATCATATGCAAGATTTCATAGTGCCATTAGAAAAAACAACTGTCAATAAAAAAAAGGCCTTATACAGCTATGAGCATTGAAAAATAAAAACCTTATGGCTCTGGGAAGGCGGGGAGTGAAAAACTAACAAAAAATTGCAAATCCAAAGGTTTAAGTACACAGTCAAAAAATGAAGTGTGCGTCTAATAGGTAAAGACTAGGGTTGAGGGTTTCCATTATAACATGGTTATAAACAGAAAATAATAGCATTCTTAAGACAGAATGCTAAATAAAAAAAGCCACTAAAGGGTTTAAAAATAATTTAAAAAAAACCTCACCTCAACCGCTTGATCGCGCAGCCGGTATCCTCTTCTTTATTCTTTCTACAGGACCTGCAAAAAGACCTGCGATGATGTCACTGTGCTCACCACACGGTGAGCGTGGTGACAGCATTGCAGGTCCTGCTGAATGAAGATAGAAGGACCTGCGGTGACGTCACCACGTTCCCCACGTGGAGAGCGCGGTGACGTCATCACAGGTCCTTTTGCAGGTCCTGCAGAAAGAAGAAAGAAGAGGATACCGGCTGCGCGATCAAGTGGATGAGTTTTTTTTTTTTAATTATTTTTAACCCTTCAATGGCCATTTTATTTAGCATTTTCCGTTAAAACCATTTTATAATGGAAAGTAATAAAGTGAAGTTCGGGTCCCCATTGACTTTATTAGGGTACGGGCTCTGGGTCAAGTTAGGGTCCCAAAACCGAACTTTGACCTGAAGTTTGGCCGAACCCAGCGAACACAAACTTTTTTGTGTTCGCTCATCCAAAGTAAAGACGATATACACATATTATTAGAGATACTTTATGTTTAAAGGTGTACTCCCATCTGAGACAATGGGGGCATATCGCTAGTATATGTCCCCATTGTCTGATAGGTGTGGGTACACCGTTAGGACCTGCACCTATATCGAGAATGGAGCTTGGAAAGTGATGGCTGGAGGACCATGAGTTTCCATAATTTAAGAAAAGTTGCAAAAAAGCAATTATTTGCATTAAGTATACTACATAGAATATTCAAGTTTCCGAACTAGGGTTTTCGAAAAGCTGTGTTCTTCTAAGATTTAAATAAAATTCTTAGGATAATGTGCTCTCTGCTGATATATTCTCACATAACCAAGAGTATGTGCCTCCTTTTAGAAGAAAAGGAGAAGTGCTTCAGTAGAAGTAGTGTGATCAATAAGAAAAATAAATCCAAAAGGCAAAAACTAAATCAACATCTTGTTAAAGATATATTAAAATTTCTAGGGCCAAATACAAAAATGGATGGGTCCTATAGGTGAAGATCATATCAATAGAAGCTAATTCATCTTTAAGGACAAAGTAACATCGGGTGATTCCTATCAAAAAGTGTGTTGAAAGGGTAAGTTATTATTATCTAGAATATTACTGATAAAGTCCAGTAATGTTTAGTTTGCAGAGTTTTATGCTATTTATTCATGTCATTTCTCTTTGTTCCTTTCCCTAAATTATTAGCAAATTGGTAAAAGCTTTTTTCTACCTCTGATGGTGGAAAACGCACCTATAATGGAGATGGTAAGGGCAGCTAAGGGGTTTTGGAGGAGGCTGCATTTTTGTTTATATAGGTGCCCTTTAACCAATTTGTTAATAATTTAAGGAAGGTTGCTTAAAAAGCATTGTTTTACATGAAATAGAATACATAGAGTCAAGGTTCGTAACTGGGCTTTGGCAAAGCTATGTTCTCTCAAAATTTGCCCAAAGTTGATATAATGCTGTGCTCTAGGGTTTTATGTTGGTTTTATTATACCAGAGAGTATGTGCCTCCAGATGTTCTTTTACAAGAAAAGAAGTGCTTGAGTACAAGAAGTCTGATCCATAAGAAGGATGGATCCAAAAGGCATCGACTAGATCATCATCTTGTTAAAGATATGCATAAGTTCCTAGGGCCCAATCTGAAAAATGATGGGTCCTATAGGTGAAGATCATATCTTGTTAGAGATATCTTTAAGACCTAGGGGGGAGTCCATAAGATGGATGGGTCCTATAGGTGAAGAGCATACGCAAATCTTATTATTGCTATGTTTAAGTACCTTGGGCCCAGTCCATGCAATGGATGGATCCTATAGGTGAAGACCATATCAATAGAAGCTAATTCATCTTCAAGGACAAAGTAACATCGGGTGATTCCTATCAAAAAGAGCGTTGAAAGGGTAAGTTATTATTATCTAGAATATAACTGATAAAGTCCAGTAATGTTTAGTTTGTAGAGTTTTATGCTATTTCTTCATGTCATTTCTCTTTGTTCCTTTCCCTAAATTATTAGCAAATTGGTAAAAGCTTTTTTCTACCTCTGATGGTGGAAAACACACCTATAATGGAGATGGTAAGGGCAGCTAAGGGGTTTTGGAGGAGGCTGCATTTTTGTTTATATAGGTGCCCTTTAACCAATTTGTTAATAATTTAAGGAAGGTTGCTTAAAAAGCATTGTTTTACATGAAATAGAATACATAGCAGAGTCAAGGTTCGGAACTGGGCTTTGGCAAAGCTGTGTTCTCTTAAAATTTGCACAAAGTTGAAATAATGCTGTGCCCTAGGGTTTTATTTTGGTTTTATTATACCAGAGAGTATGTAGCTCCAGATGTTCTTTTACAAGAAAAGAAGTGCTTGAGTACAAGAAGTCTGATCCATAAGAAGGATCGATCCAAGAGGCAACGACTTGATCATCATCTTGTTAAAGATATGCATAAGCCCAATCTGAAAAATGATGGGTCCTATAGGTGAAGATCATATCTTGATAAAGATATCTTTAAGACCTAGGGGGGAGTCCATAAGATGGATGGGTCCTATAGGTGAAGAGCATACGCAAATCTTATTATTGCTATGTTTAAGTACCTTGGGCCCAGTCCATGCAATGGATGGATCCTATAGGTGAAGACCATATCAATAGAAGCTAATTCATCTTCAAGGACAAAGTAACATCGGGTGATTCCTATCAAACAGAGCGTTGAAAGGGTAAGTTATTATTATCTAGAATATAAATGATAAAGTCCAGTAATGTTTACTTTGTAGAGCTTTATGCTATTTCTCCATGTCATTTCTCTTTGTTCCTTTCCCTAAATTATTAGCAAATTGGTAAAAGCTTTTTTCTACCTCTGATGGTGGAAAACGCACCTATAATGGAGATGGTAAGGGCAGCTGAGGGGTTTTGGAGGAGGCTGCATTTTTGTTTATATAGGTGCCCTTTAACCAATTTGTTAATAATTAAAGGAAGGTTGCTTAAAAAGCATTGTTTTACATGAAATAGAATACATAGCAGAGTCAAGGTTCAGAACTGGGCTTTGGCAAAGCTATGTTCTCTCAAAATTTGCACAAAGTTGATATAATGCTGTGCTCTAGGGTTTTATGTTGGTTTTATTATACCAGAGAGTATGTGCCTCCAGATGTTCTTTTACAAGAAAAGAAGTGCTTGAGTACAAGAAGTCTGATCCATAATAAGGATGGATACAAAAGGCAACGACTAGATCATCATCTTGTTAAAGATATGCATAAGTTCCTAGGGCCCAATCTGAAAAATGATGGGTCCTATAGGTGAAGATCATATCTTGTTAGAGATATCTTTAAGACCTAGGGGGGAGTCCATAAGCTGGATGGGTCCTATAGGTGAAGAGCATACGCAAATCTTATTATTGCTATGTTTAAGTACCTTGGGCCCAGTCCATGCAATGGATGGATCCTATAGGTGAAGACCATATCAATAGAAGCTAATTCATCTTCAAGGACAAAGTAACATCGGGTGATTCCTATCAAAAAGAGCGTTGAAAGGGTAAGTTATTATTATCTAGAATATAACTGATAAAGTCCAGTAATGTTTAGTTTGTAGAGTTTTATGCTATTTCTTCATGTCATTTCTCTTTGTTCCTTTCCCTAAATTATTAGCAAATTGGTAAAAGCTTTTTTCTACCTCTGATGGTGGAAAACGCACCTATAATGGGGAAGGTAAGGGCAGCTAAGGGGTTTTGGAGGAGGCTGCATTTTTGTTTAACTCCTTAAGGACACAGCCTTATTTCACCTTAAGGACCAGGCCATTTTTTTCTAATCTGACCAGTGTCACTTTAAGTGGTGATAACTTTAAAACGCTTTGACTTATCTAGGCCATTCTGAGATTGTTTTTTCGTCACATATTGTACTTCATGACACTGGTTCAATCATGTCAAAAAATGCATTTTTATTTATAAAAAAAATACCAAATTTACCAAAAAAAAAAAAAAAAGGCTAATTTCCAAGTTTCAATTTCTCTACTTCTATAATACATAGTAATACCTCCAAAAATTGTTATTACTTTACATTTTCCATGTCTACTTCATGTTTGCATCATTTTGGGAATGATATTTTATATTTTGGGGATGTTACAAGGCTTAGACGTTTGGAAGCAAATCTTGAAATTTTTCAGAAATTTTCAAAAACCCAATTTTTAGGGACCAGTTCAGGTCTGAAGTCACTTTGTGAGGCTTATATAATAGAAACCAACCAAAAATGACCCCATTCTAGAAACTACACCCCTCAAGGTATGCAAAACTGATTTTACAAACTTTGTTAACCCTTTAGGTGTTGCACAAGAAAAATTGGCAAATGGGGATGAAATTAGAAAATTTCTTTTTTTTGCCACATTTTCCATTTTAACCCATTTTTTCCACTAATAAAGCAAGGGTTAACAGCCAATCAAGACTGTATCTTTATTGCACTGACTCTGCCATTTACAGAAATACCCTGTAGAGGGAAAGGTGTGCCGTTTGGTTTTTGGAGGGCTGATTTTTCTGGACCGGTTTATTTACAGTGTCCTGTTTCAACCCCCCTGATGCACCCCTGGAGTAGAAACCCCCTAAAAGTGACCCCATCTAAGAAACTACACCCCTCAAGGTATTCAAAACTGTTTTTACAAACGTCATTAAACCTTCAGGTGTTGCACAAGCATTATTGGCAAATGGGGATGAAATTAGAAAATTTCTTTTTGCCTAATTTTTCCATTTTAACCCATTTTTTCCACTAACAAAGCAAGGGTTAACAGCCAAACAAGACTATATCTTTATTGCCCTGACTCTGCCGTTTACAGAAACACCCTATATGTGGCCGTACACTACTGTACGGCCACACAGCGGGGCGTAGAGGGAAAGGTGCGCCGTTACGGCCACACAGCGGGGTGTAGAGGGATAGGTGCACCGTTTGGTTTTTGGAGGGCTGATTTTTATGGACCGGTTTATTTACACCGTGTCCTGTTTAAACCCCCCTGATGCACCCCTGGAGTAGAAACTCCCTAAAAGTGACCCCATTTTGGAAACTACGGGATAAGGTGGCGGTTTTGCTGGAATTATTTTTAGGGTACATATGATTTTTTGTTGCTCTATATTACATTTTTGTGAGGCAAGGTTACCAAAAATATAAATTCTGAAATTTCATCTCCATTTGCCATCAACTGTTGAGGAACACCTAAAGGGTTAATAAAGTTTGTAAAATCAGTTTTGAATACCTTGAGGGGTGTAGTTTCTTAGACGGGTCACTTTTGTGGAGTTTTTACTCAAGGGGGGCATCAGGGGGGCTTCAAAAGGGACATGGTGTCAATAAAAAAGGCCATCAAAATCGGCCTTCCAGAAACCATGTCGGTCCTTTCCTTTTGCGCCCTGCCTTTTAGTGATACAGCAGTTTATGACCACAAATGTGGCGTTTCTGTAAACTGCAGTATCAGGGTAATAAATATTACGTTTTGTTTGGTTGTTAACCCTTGCTTTGTTACCGGAAAAAACGGATTGAAATGGAAAAGTGCCAAAAATAGCTGTTTTTGCACCGTTTTTTTTTTTTTTTTTTTACCGTGTTAATCTGGGGGGGTTAGGTCATGGGGTATTTTTATAGAGGAGATACTTACGGACGCGGCGAAACCTAAAAAATGTTTTTGTATCTCTAAAGTCTAAGTCATTTATTTTTATTTTTTTTAGCCGATTATCTTATGTAGGGGCTCATTTTTTGTGGGATGAGAGGACAGTTTTATTGGCACTATTTTGGGGGCTATAGGACTTTTTAATCGCTTGCCATTAATATTTTTGTTGTTTGCACAGTTTTTTTTTTTTTTTTTTGTTTGTTTTTTTGGACCGTGTTTATCTGGGGGGTTAGGTCATGGGGTGTTTTTATAGAGGAGATTATTACCGACGCAGCGATACCTAATTTGTATACTTTTTTTTAATTATTTAAGTTTTTTTGGGTGTCTCAAGTCTGAGAACCAGTTTTTTTACCCGATGTCAGTGGCTAAATTGGGATATAAATTTAGTACTCCATGGAAGTGTGATACTCCCTTAAGCAACCATCAATGCAGAGACCCGGATAATCAGGGCACGTGTCGCACTGAGTAGTGGTGTCCTTCCGTATCCCCCTCCTGCGACACACTCTGCACTTTTTTGGGGTTTGTCCCTTCTTTCCAGTATGGGGGACCACACCTGGAAAGTGTTGGCCAGGGACGATCCGTGCGCCTCCAGTTCCCGAGGTACTCCGGCCTGCTCTTTCCCGGTCCGAAAAGATCAGGGCCTTGAGGACTGCCTCATAGAACTGAAGGAATGTCCCTGTGTTGCCAGCAGTTCGGGATAGTACAAAAGAGTTGTACAAGGCAACCTGCACCAAGTAGACCGCAACTTTTTTGTGCCATGCCCGGGTTTTGCGCATGGCGTTATATGGCTTGAGGACTTGATCAGAGAGATAAACTCCTCCCATATACCGATTGTAGTCGACGATACAATCGGGCTTGAGGACCGTTGCCGCGGTACCTCGCACAGGTACAGGGGTGATGCCGTTACCATGAATTGTGGACAGTTCAAGGACATCTCTCTTGTCCTTATATCTGACCAGCAACAGGTTTTCACTGGTAAGGGCACGGGTCGCACCCCTGTGGATAGGTACCTGGAGGGGGTGGGCAGGGAGGCCGCGTTGATTTTTCCGCACGGTCCCACAAGCGGACGTGGATCTGGCGGCAAGGGACTGGAACAAGGGGATACTAGTATAAAAGTTATCCACGTAAAGGTGGTAACCCTTATCTAGCAGTGGGTACATAAGGTCCCACACAAGTTTCCCGCTAACACCCAGAGTGGGGGGACATTCTGGGGGTTGAATACGGGAATCTCGCCCCTCGTATACACAAAACTTGTAAGTGTACCCTGAGGTACTCTCACAAAGTTTGTATAGCTTCACGCCATACCTCGCCCGCTTGGAGGGAACATACACTCCCAAAGGTGCATAAATCCTTGGAGCAGCCACCTGGACGCCCAATTGTTGCAGCCACGGATTCAATCCTTTCTCCCCCTGCAAAATTTCATGATAAAGTGTTGACCCCACTCACAAAAAAGGCCCCGTTATATCTTAGGGACACACAACATTTTTTGGAGACCATTAGAGAGATTGAGCTGTCAAAAGATTGTATCCTAGTCACGCTAGATGTGTGTAGTTTATACACCAGCATAACTCATGAAAAAGGCCTAGAGGCAATTCAGGCATTACTGGATGAGAGCACACATACAGTCGAAAAGGATTTTTTTCTGTCTCTACTTTCTATTGTTTTGCAACGTAACTACTTCCTATTCCAGGATACATTTTTCCAGCAGCGGTGCGGGACCGCAATGGGGTCCAATGCCGCACCGCCATACGCAAATTGCTATATGGCACATTTTGAGAGAGAGTTCATCTACCCAAACACACTATACCAAAATCACTGTATATTCTGGAAACGTTTTATCGATGATATTTTTTGCGTATGGCGGTGCGGCATTGAGACCCTATTGTCCTTTATGGAATATATCAACAGTATAAGATCAGAATTAAAATTTACCCTGCACCAAGACCCACAACGTGTATCTTTCCTTGATACATGGGTGATCAGGGGAGTGAATGATAGGATTATAACTGACTGACAGCCTATTATCATTTCACAGTAATCACCCTCCAGCTGTAAAAAAATCGCTACCATACTCGCAATTTAAAAGAGTGGCTAAAATTGTAATGGATCCAGACACCCGTAACCTTAGGATGCAGGAAATGTCACAAAAATTTATAGACAGAGGTTACCCCTCCCAGCTGTTATGTGAACAGAGAAATAGGGTAGAAAATCCTACAGAGCTACAAAGGAGGGTAGAGACAGGACAGAGAGTACGATTGGCAGTAAAATACCATCCCTGGATGGATCGAGTAAAAGCAGTGGTCAATAAACACTGGAATATTCTGCAGAGAGCATATCCCACAATTCAGGAATTTAGGGAATTACCTATGGTGTGCTACAAACGTAACAAGAATATTAGAGATAGGATCATCCGGGCCGATATAGGTAGTGACAGGACATCTTCACGACAGCTCACTCTCTCTACAGTTAGGAAGGGAACATTTCCCTGCCTAAACTGCGTCCATTGTTCAAGCGTTATTAAGGGCTCCAACATATCACACCCACACACAGGACAACAAATTCCAGTCAGGAGTCACTTTACATGTGACAGCAGCTTTGTTATCTATTTACTAAAATGTCCCTATGGGTTGTGTTATGTTGGAGAGACCACAATGCGCATGAAAGACCGAGTGGGGAAACATAAATCCACAATCAGGAAAGAGAACACCTTGTTACCCATTCCTCAACACTTTATTGAGAAAAATCACCGCATCTCACATTTACGTTTCCAAATTACAGAGGAAGTGACCTTACCTCGACGTGGAGGAGATCGGATCCAGATGCTCCACCAACGTGAAGCATATTGGATCCACCGGCTTGAGACACTTTCCCCCAAGGGTTTAAACAAGGAATACACATTGAACAGCTTCATCTGAAATCAACTTGTAGAACGTATGGCACATTCATTATAACACATTGTGTATTTGGTTCACATAATAGATTGTCGACCTAATTACTTAGGCTCTGCTGGGGATCCGACCTGTTAACCGTGCACCCGGACCTTCACGTAAGCACAGTGCCGTCCATTTCTTCTGAATTTAACAGGAAAGTGGGGTCATCCTCGTCCTCACTGGGACTCTCGGAGTTGGAGGCAAGCTGGGCGTATGCATCCTCGGCCGAGAACATCCGGCGGGCCATAGGGGAGTGTGTGTCTGCGTGTATATGTGCGTGTGTGTAAATCTTTATTTGGTGTGCATGTGTGTGGGGGCACGGGTGTTCGCGGACTTATCCCTAAAACTAACAGAAAAAAAAATAAAAAGACAAACTAAAAAAAGGGGGAAAAATGTGATAAAAAAGTAAAAAAAAATAATTCAAAACCGCTGATCAACCGTTCGAAGTTGAACAGCGGTGGGGTGTGCGATGCGCTAACAGTGGCCGGACGCTAAGAGTGCCGGCCAGTCAGCGTATGCACAAAAAAAAATAATGCCTGCGCCCCAATAAAGTTGTGGGGGGGGGGGGTGGGGGCAAGCAGCAGCACCCCTGGGGGGTCTAGGGTCACACAGCTGTGCTGTGGACCCCAGACACGCTACTTAGGGTGATGCAACAAAACTTTTTTTTACCACTAACTTTCCTTTTTATATCCCTGCCTAGCCCAACCTTTCCCTAATTACCTGATGATAAAGATGGGGGTGCTGGGGCACATATTGGGTCCTGGGGGCAAGGATGGGTGCTGGGGCACAGATCAGACACATGCAGGCAGCGCTCCTCTCTCCTCGGGCTCCGGACACAAAAGGAGGAAGAGAGGAGGGCTGCTATCAAACTGGCGCCGGCCCGCCCACCAACCAATCAGAAGCGATCCTGAGAGGTGATGTCACCATCACCACTCAGGATCGCAGGATGGTGATTGGTGGGGTAAAATCACACCACCGATCACCATCCTGTTGCGGGTTATCGGGTCCTCAGAGATCCGAATAACCCGGAAACGCAGAAAACCGCAGGTCTGAATTGACCTGCGGTTTTCTGCGATCGCATACACGGAGGGGTCACAGGCCCCCCCCGGTGCATTTGCCCCAATTGCCTGCTCAATGATTTGTGCAGGCGGCGGTGATCGAAAATACACAGGGCGTACAGGTACGCCCTGTGTCCTTAAGTACCAGGACATAAGGGCGTACCTGTACGCCCTATGTCCGGAAGAGGTTAACATAGCCAAAACGGATCCGTCTTGAACACCATTGAAAGTCAATGGGGGACGGATCCATTTTTCTATTGTGCCAGATTGGGTCAGTGAAAACGGAATCATTCTGACACACAATGTAAGTCAATGGGGGATGGATCCGTTTTCTATTGTGCCATATTGTGTCAGTGAAAACGGATCCGTTCTGACACACAATATAAGTCAATGGGGACAGTTTGGCTCAGTTTCGTCAGACGGACACCAAAGCGGAATGGAGGCGGAATGGAGCCAAACTGATACATTCTGAGCAGATTCTTTTCCATTCAGAATGCAAACTGATCCGTTTTGGAACGCTTGTGAGAGCCCTGAACGGATCTCACAAACTGAAAGCCAAAACGCCAGTGTGAAAGTAGCCTAAATTAAATGTTAAATCGGGATTTTAATTTGATTTATGATATCGACATGATTATCCCACAGAGTGGAGATGATAATTAATTGACAAAGAGGAAATTTAAAAAAAGGAAAAAAGCTATTTATTTTTACGTTTATTTTTGGCACATATGACCCTTGCTGGAGTTGGAAAAGAACATTCAAATGGAGGAATTGAATTTTCTTTTTAATTTTGGCATGCATTTTGCAGCCTTTAAATTAAAATGTTAAAATGTTATTTTAATTATATTTTTAGTTTTTCAATGTCATTTTAGTTTTGGCAGGTTTCATCTCCCATAGATATTGACATCATCCTGCTGTAACTGAGAGGATGAGTGAGCCATCCAGTCCCCAATGTCATCCTCTTTGTCCTCGATAATAATCTGACGCATACCAGAAGCGAGAACTGTGACCTGCTGCTGCAACTACTACTTGCCGGATGTCTGGTTCCGACTCTGCTGTTACAAAATTGCAACTGGTTTTTAGAAAGAAAAATACGCAATTCTGCTACGTAGCCAAATACATGCTGGGAATATGCCTATAAAAAAATATGAACTGTAAAAGATTGAGGTTTTAAAAAAATAAATAAATAAATACATACAGAGGGCCGACCAAGCCATCCTCTTGGCTGGGCCAAGTACATAAAGATCTGTTGCTCTCAGCATTAAAGGGGTTGTCTCAGTTCATTAAATGAGATTTATTATGTAGAGGAAGTTAATACAAGGAACTTACTAATATACTGTGTATTATCCATATTGTCTCCTTTGCTGACTGGATTCATTTTTCCATCACATTATACACTACTCGTTTCCATGGTTACAGACCACCCTGGAATCCATCAGTGGTGGCCATGCTTACACACTATAGGCAAAAGAGTCAGCCTCTCTGGTGGCAGAGACCATGGGAACACACATAGGCTGGTACCTTTTCCTATATTGTGCAAGCATGACCACCACTGATAGATTGCAGGGTGGTCTGTAACCATGGAAACGAGCAATGTATAATGTGATGGAAAAATTGATCCAACCAGCAAAGGAAGCAATATGGACAATAACAATACATTAGTAAGTTCCTTGTATTAACTTTCTCTACATGATAAATGCCACTTGCTGAAGTGAGACCATCCCTTTAATTAATGTGGGAGCATCAAGCCAGTGGCCGCATGTGTCCCCCTGAATTCAGCGGTATTGCCATCTCCTGGAAGATGATACAGTTTCATACTGTGACGCAGGTGGCAGTATTTTGTGCTGCACTGTGGTTTCTGGTTCTGATGGGGCAGGATTTTGTGCTGCACTGTGGTAGTTGGTTCTGCTGGGGCAATATTTTGCGCTGCACTGTGGTATTTTGTTCTGCTGGAGCAGTATTTTGTGCTGCACTGTGGTATTTGGTTCTGCTGGGGCAGTATATTGTGCCGAACTGTGGTGTTTGGTTCTGCTGGGGCTGTATTTTGCGCTGCACTGTGGTATTTTGCTCTGCTGGAGCGGAGCAGTACTTTGTGCTGCACTGTGGTAGTTGGTTCTGCTGGGGCTGTATTTTGCGCTGCACTGTGGTATTTGGTTCTGCTGGAGCAGTAGTTTGTGCTGCACTGTGGTAGTTGGTTCTGCTGGGGCTGTATTTTGCACTGTACTGTGGTATTTTGCTCTGCTGGTGTAGTATTTTGTGCCGCACTGTGGTATTTGGTTCTGCTGGGGCAGTATATTGTGCCGCACTGTGGTATTTTGCTCTGCTGGAGCAGTAGTTTGTGCTGCACTGTGGTATTTTGCTCTGCTGGAGCTGTAGTTTGTGCTGCACTGTGGTATTTTGCTCTGCTGGAGCAGTAGTTTGTGCTGCACTGTGGTATTTTGCTCTGCTGGAGCAGTAGTTTGTGCTGCACTGGTATTTTGCTCTGCTGGAGCAGTAGTTTGTACTGCACTGGTATTTTGCTCTGCTGGAGCAGTAGTTTGTGCTGCACTGTGGTATTTTGCTCTGCTGGAGCAGTAGTTTGTGCTGCACTGTGGTATTTTGCTCTGCTGGAGCAGTAGTTTGTGCTGCACTGTGGTATTTTGCTCTGCTGGAGCTGTAGTTTGTGCTGCACTGTGGTATTTTGCTCTGCTGGAGCTGTAGTTTGTGCTGCACTGTGGTATTTTGCTCTGCTGGAGCTGTAGTTTGTGCTGCACTGTGGTATTTTGCTCTGCTGGAGCAGTAGTTTGTGCTGCACTGTGGAATTTTGCTCTGCTGGTGTAATATTTTGTGCTGCACTGTGGTATTTGGTTCTGCTGGGGCAGTATATTGTGCCGCACTGTGGTGTTTGGTTCTGCTGGAGCAGTAGTTTGTGCTGCACGGTGGTATTTTGCTCTGCTGGAACAGTAGTTTGTGCTGCACTAGTATTTTGCTCTGCTGGAGCAGTAGTTTGTGCTGCACTAGTATTTTGCTCTGCTGGAGCAGTAGTTTGTGCTGCACTGGTATTTTGCTCTGCTGGAGCAGTAGTTTGTGCTGCACTGTGGTATTTGGTTCTGCATTACGGTATTGGTGACCCAGCCTACTTCTGTTGTCTTGCCTTCTGTCAGTTTGCACTCACCTATAACATGGTGTCACTTGTAGGTTTTTTTCCAAGGGCCATTTTAAATTCCCAGTCCGCACCTGAACATGGCATACACGTCTTCTCACAACACTGGCTCAGAATGGCGTCTGCCTTTTACACATAGCACAGAGCCTGAAGGACCTGCCAATATCATGCCCCCTGATTTGCGGACAGGCTGGTTGTCAGCCAATCAGAGTGACTGTGGGCAAACATTTGATTCTCATTCTTCATCTTCTCTGCCCTGCTTCCCTCGCATTGTATAGTAAAATGGTGGGCACAGTTTTGTGATATTTGTCCAAAGTGAATCTTCAAAATGTTTGGCAGAGGAATTTATGAGAAATTTGTAACCAGTCTGATTTGTTTAGAATAGATTTGCTCATCTCTAATCTCAAGTCCTCTGTTTCTCCTCACTGCACAAGTACTAAGCTACGTTATCTCTTTCAGTCCCAGCGTGCATGCTTGACGACTGTTCCATTGAACATGCACACAAACAGAAGGGCTTCATGCCCGTATTGCATACATATGCACTCCATGCTGCAGATGCAGACCTATTGACTTGTATAGGTCAGAAATATGCAAAATACGGCCAAAGATAGGACATGTCCTATCTTTTGCGGCGCAGAGGCACAGATTAGAAGCCCACGAAAACACTACGAATGGCTTCCGTGGGCCTTTGGGTCTGGGTCGAAGCACAGGCACGGAGCCCTTACATTTGTGTGCATGAGCCCGTACACATAATGAAGGAACCACAATCCAGTTAAGGGCTCATACACTTGTATGGGTGGTGTATTAAGGCTCTGTACAACTCAGAGGTTGTACAAAATCTTTTGGTGAGCGCTGCATATAGAAAGCATAGGGCAAACAACTGGTAGATCCAAACTGATTATTTAACCCCTTCGCTACCAGCACCATACATGTAGCGGGCACCATAGCTGGCGGGTCTCTGCTGTTTCAAACAGCAGAGGCCCGCTGCTAATGTCCGCGACCAGCAATAATGCCGTTCACGGTCATTACAGCATTTAGATGCCGTGTTCAAGTGTGATCACGATATCTAAATACTGAAAAACCTGGAAGTGTGCGTTTCCGGGTTAAGACCGGCATCCCCGTGCAGCAATCAGGGACGCCAGTCATTAATTCTAATACGCTGATGTGACAGTACCTTCTGTGACAGAGGTTAGAAGATCTAAAAGACTGACTACAGGTTAACTGACAGTCTCTCAGTGTTGTTGTTTGGTAATGACCACACCTCTTGTCAGGTGCAGCTTGTGGTCATTACTGCTTCCCTATTTAGTTTGGTCTCACACTTCATATTGATATTCTCTGCTTGGATTTGGAAGAGTAGGTGTGTGGATATTTCCTGTGTTTCTGCTCGTCCATTTTCTATAACATAAGTTGTACTGCTCTCTGTATTTGGTTGTTCCCTTGTGCTTGTTGTTACTAGGCCTCAGGGAGACTCTGGATCATTCACCTGGGAAGGAACCAGTAGTCTCATTCCCTGTCACTACCTCTAGGGAATTTCAGGGCTCCTAGGGTTTAGGTTCCAGCATATGTATTTTCCCACCTTCAGGGTCAATACATACTGACAGGAGTCAGGACCAGTTCTAGGGGTTTCTTAGAAGGTGACCTTTCCCTTTCCCTAGCCTTGAGGTCTAGTTCTTTGTCTTTCTCCTTCTGTTGTCATTTTGTAATCCCTCCCCATTATTCGTGACAGCTAAGTCTCTTTGAAGAGACCCAGCATATTGTAGCTGCAGTTCCTATGTTTTCCAGCAGGCCAACATAGGAGATAAGCAATTAGAGATTTTACTATACTATATTGGGTCTATAGTAACAATCTTAAAAAATAAATAAAATAAAATTGTGGACAATGTAGCCTCCTAGAGATGCTATAAAAAATGTAAGTAAAAATCTAAAAATTTTAAAAAATATAATTTAAATAACCCCCTTTCCTTAGAATATAAAAATAAATACATAAAAAAAATATACAAACATCATGGGCATCACTGTGTCTGAATTCGCCCGTACTATTAAAATGCAAAAATATTTTTTCCAATTCGGCGAACAATTTATTAAAATGTTATCAAAAAGACTTACACTCCAAAATGGTATAAATAAAAACTACAGATCATCCCACAAAAAATTAGCCCTCACACAGCTCAGTAGACATAACTATAAAACTGTTATGGGGGTCAGAATATGGTTATATGAAAAAAAATGTATTTTCAAAATTCCAATTTATTTTTTCAGTATTTAAAAACATTTATAACCTATACATATGCGGTATTGTAATTGTACTGACCCAGAGAATGAAGGACACGTCAGTTTTGCTGTGGAGGAATTGCGTTTTTTTCCAATTCCACCCCATTTGGAATTTTTTCCCACTTCTAACTACATAGTATGGCATTAGAAAGTACAACTTGTCCCACAAAAAAATAAGCCCTCATATGGATATGTGAACAGAAAAATAAAAAAAAGTTATGGCTCCAGGAAGACAGAAGAAAAATGAAAAATCTAATTATAAGGGTTTTCAGATCGTTAAAAAGATCTGATTTTGGTTCATGATATTAATACATATGTGTTTACAGGCATTCATTAGCAAATAATACACAGTAATTCCCTCTTTGGTTCTTCCACAAAAAAAAATATAAAATATCAAAAAGGTGTTTTAAGTTGTGCTTTTTTTGTCACCATTTGCCTAAAAAAAAAAAATCCTCATGTAAATATTCTCTTTTATATTATGTCTATGGTTATTTTCTAGAGAAAGAAATATTTTCCAATACAAATGGGATTAAATGCACAATTTAATCACCATTTTGAATGAACCCTGCAGGTGTTTGCACAGTTAAAGATTTACTAATCGCTGACATCTGGCTAGAAGGAAGCTTTATCTCTCCCTCTGCCCCTTGCTTGTTGGTGACACATAATGCCATATTATTTTTGACAAGATCTATAATTTTATCCCACTTATCATAGCCTTGGTGCTCTAGAAATAACCTCTACTGGGAGTTGGAGTACACCATGTGAAAAGAAGAATTCAGCACTTTACTGTCAGTGTCATAGTTCTTAGGTTAGAAGGAAATATTAAATGGGACTTTGAATAGAATATCTTAAATTATTCTAAAAGTACTTGCATATTTGCATATTTATTACAATCTATGTACAGTGCAGTGCAGCCCTTGGGAGGACACATACAGTAATATGGAGACATTTATCACACCCGGAACTCCAGAGTTTAAAAAAAATAGCAAAATAGGAATTTGTAATTTTTTAGGGCTAGTCACAACAATTTAGCAACATTTTGCATTTTTCATCACTCAGTTTTGGAAAGTAGGCATGGTAAAGAGGACCTTACTCCACTCCTGACATGCCTGTTTTAATAGCTTCATGCATTCCCCATGTAATAACAATTCTGGAGCATCTATTCTTATGGCTCTATGTTGTGCCATTCCTTTATTATTTCTACTAGAAGTTATGAATACATTGATAGCAGTCTGCAGTAAGGGTATAGAGGGGTGGTAACTAGTTCGAGGTGTGTACCTGCACATTTTCACTCTATCCAATCAGTGCTGCCATTGCCAGACTGTGCAGTGACACCCCCCCAACTTGTTATCACCCCTCTGTACCCTTACTGCTAGTAATTCATTCATAACTTCTAGTAGAAATAACAGAGGAATGACACAACATAGAGCCATGAGAATAGATGCTCTGGAATTATTACATGGTGAAGGCATGTAGCTATTAAAACAGGCATGTCAGGAGTGGTGACAAGTTCTCTTTAACCTGTTTAGGACATAGGGCGTACCGGTACGCCCTGATGTCCCGATCCTTAAGGACACAGGACGTACCAGAATATGGAGACACTGAAACATCATTTTTTTTTTTTTTTTAAATATTATTGTGTAAAACTTACATAAATAAAAAAAAGTATACATATTAGGTATCGCCGCGTCCGTATCAACCGGCTCTATAAAAATATTACATGACCTAACCCCTCAGGTGAACACCGTAAAAAATAAAAAATAAAAACTGTGCTAAATAAACCATTTTTTGTCACCTTACATCACAAAAAGTGTAATAGCAAGCGATCAAAAAGTCATATGCACCCCAAAATAGTGGCAATCAAACCATCAACTCATCCCACAGAAAATGAGACCCTACCTAAGATAATCTCCCAAAAACTGAAAAAACTATGGCTCTCAGAATATGGAGACACTAAAACATGATTTTTTTTTGTTTCAAAAATGATATTATTGTGTAAAACAAATAAAAAAAGTATACATATTAGGTATCGACGCGTCCGTGACAACCTGGTCTATAAAAATACCACATGATCTAACCTGTCAGATAAATGTTGCAAATAACAAAAAATAAAAACGGTGCCAAAAACAGCTATTTCTTGTTATCTTGCCTCACAAAAAGTGTAATATAGAGCAACCAAAAATCATATGTACCCTAAAATAGTACCAACAAAACTGCCACCCTATCACGTAGTTTCTAAAATGGGGTCACTTTTTTTTGGAGTTTCTACTCTAGGGGTGCATCAGGGGGGCTTCAAATGGGACATGGTGTAAAAAAAAACAGTCCAGCAAAATCTGCCTTCCAAAAATCGTATAGCATTCCTTTCATTCTGCGCTCTGCCGTGTGCCCATACAGCGGTTTACGACCACATATGGGGTGTTTCTGTAAACTACAGAATCAGAGCCATAAATATTGAGTTGGGTTTGGCTGTTAACCCTTGCTTTGTTACTGGAAAAAAATTATTAAAATGGAAAATCTGCCAAAAATTATTTTTCATTAATTCTTGTGGAACACCTAAATGGTTAACAAGGTTTGTAAAATCTGCTTTGAATACCTTGAGGGGTGTAGTTTCTAGAATGGGGTCATTTTTGGGTGGTTTCTATTATGTAAGCCTCACAAAGTGACTTCAGATCTGAACTGGTCCTTGAAAAGTGGGTTTTTGAAAATTTCTGAAAAATTTCAAGATTTGCTTCTAAACTTCTAAGCTTTGTAACATCCCCAAAAAATAAAATGTCATTCCCAAAATGATCCTAACATGAAGTAGACATATGGGGAATGTAAAGTAATAACTATTTTTGTAGGTATTACTATGTATTATAGAAGTAGAGAAATTGAAACTTGGAAATGTGCAAATTTTTCCAAATTTTTGGAAAATTTGGTCTTTTTTTATAAATAAAAATGAATTTTTTGGACTCCATTTTACCAGTGTCATAAAGTACAATATGTGACGAAAAAACAATCTCAGAATGGCCTGGATAAGTCAAAGTGTTTTAAAGTTATCACCACATAAAGTGACACTGGTCAGATTAGCAAGAAATGGCCTGGTCCTTAAGGTGAAATATGGCTGTGTCCTAAAGGGGTTAAGTTCATTTAAAGTGTAACTGCTGCTCTATTTTTACTTGTGCACTGTATTGGGGCAGTGATGCTGTGCATTTTGTTAGTACACTTTAATTACTGAAATCATATATTTCTTTTCGAAAAATAGCTCTAAAGTGACCCATTTTGAGCCTTAGCAACGCTCCTCTGTCTTCTGTTTACATAACAGTGGATACTTGCTAACACTGATTGTGTTATGTAAACAGAAGACAGAGGAGCAGTGCAAAATGGGCCACTTTAGAGCTATTTTTCTAATAGAAATGTATGATTTCAGTAATGAAAGTATAATTACACAAATAAAAATAGAACGGCAGTTACACTTTAAGCCAGATTTATCAACGGTGATTTATAGAAAAAAATTGTCACTATCTTACTCCAGTAAAGGGGTTGTATAGAACATGGAGTGACCATCTCAAGACAGAAGCGTTTTACTTAAAGGGAACCTGTCATCAACTTTATGCTGAGCTCACTGATGGGCAGCATAAATTAGTGTGTCACTCATGAGCTCATAGTAAGTGGTTGCCCAGAACCAGCATCATAATCATTACAGCACAAGCCTTGAAAAGAGTTAGATCTACTTGAGAAGAGTCATGGTTATTCATAATCTCCTGCTCTCCCTGCCCATCTGCTGATGATTGGCAGTTCTCTCCTACAGAGAAAGGGAGAAAACTAGGTAGAAGCCTGTCAGTCATCAGCAGGTGGACAGGGAGAGCAGGAATGAACGAATAACCATGACTCTTCTCAGGTGGCTGGGACTCTTTTCTAGGCCCAGTCTGCAATGATTGTGATGTTGGTTCTTGGCAAACACTTACTTTTAACTTATAAATGACAGACCGCTGAAATCAACTCACCTGTCTCTACTTTAGTCTGCCATTAGTTCACAGCATAAAGGTTTACTTTTAAAGCCAAAAAAACACTGCTTCCAGATCTTTCCTGTTATTCTATAAAATATATGAATGAGACCCTAAGACAATCGCCTAAAAAATAAATAAAAACTATGGCCCTCAGACTATGGAGACACTAAAACATGATTTTGTTTGTTTCAAAAATGATATTATTGTGTAAAACTTTAATATTACATACATATGTGCGCCTAAATCTACACACATACATAATATATATATATATATATATATATATATATATATATACACTGCGTGCAGAATTATTAGGCAAATGAGTATTTTGACCACATCATCCTCTTTATGCATGTTGTCTTACTCCAAGCTGTATAGGCTCGAAAGCCTACTACCAATTAAGCATATTAGGTGATGTGCATCTCTGTAATGAGAAGGGGTGTGGTCTAATGAAATCAACACCCTATATTAGGTGTGCATAATTATTAGGCAACTTCCTTTCCTTTGGCAAAATGGGTCAAAAGAAGGACTTGACAGGCTCAGAAAAGTCAAAAATAGTGAGATATCTTGCAGAGGGATGCAGCACTCTTAAAATTGCAAAGCTTCTGAAGCGTGATCATTGAACAATCAAGCGTTTCATTCAAAATAGTCAACAGGGTCGCAAGAAGCGTGTGGAAAAACCAAGGCGCAAAATAACTGCCCATGAACTGAGAAAAGTCAAGCGTGCAGCTGCCAAGATGCCACTTGCCACCAGTTTGGCCATATTTCAGAGCTGCAACATCACTGGAGTGCCCAAAAACACAAGGTGTGCAATACTCAGAGACATGGCCAAGGTAAGAAAGGCTGAAAGACGACCACCACTGAACAAGACACACAAGCTGAAACGTCAAGACTGGGCCAAGAAATATTTCAAGACTGATTTTTCTAAGGTTTTATGGACTGATGAAATGAGAGTGAGTCTTGATGGCCAGATGGATGGGCCCGTGGCTGGATTGGTAAAGGGCAGAGAGCTCCAGTCCGACTCAGACGCCAGCAAGGTGGAGGTGGAGTACTGGTTTGGGCTGGTATCATCAAAGATGAGCTTGTGGGGCCTTTTCGGGTTGAGGATGGAGTCAAGCTCAACTCCCAGTCCTACTGCCAGTTTCTGGAAGACACCTTCTTCAAGCAGTGGTACAGGAAGAAGTCTGCATCCTTCAAGAAAAACATGATTTTCATGCAGGACAATGCTCCATCACACGCGTCCAAGTACTCCACAGCGTGGCTGGCAAGAAAGGGTATAAAAGAAGAAAATCTAATGACATGGCCTCCTTGTTTACCTGATCTGAACCCCATTGAGAACCTGTGGTCCATCATCAAATGTGAGATTTACAAGGAGGGAAAACAGTACACCTCTCTGAACAGTGTCTGGGAGGCTGTGGTTGCTGCTGCACGCAATGTTGATGGTCAACAGATCAAAACACTGACAGAATCCATGGATGGCAGGCTTTTGAGTGTCCTTGCAAAGAAAGGTGGCTATATTGGTCACTGATTTGTTTTTGAATGTCAGAAATGTATATTTGTGAATGTTGAGATGTTATATTGGTTTCACTGGTAAAAATAAATAATTGAAATGGGTATATATTTGTTTTTTGTTAAGTTGCCTAATAATTATGCACAGTAATAGTCACCTGCACACACAGATATCCCCCTAAAATAGCTAAAACTAAAAACAAACTAAAAACTACTTCCAAAAATATTCAGCTTTGATATTAATGAGTTTTTTGGGTTCATTGAGAACATGGTTGTTGTTCAATAATAAAATTAATCCTCAAAAATACTACTTTCCTAATAATTCTGCACTCCCTGTATATATATATATATATATATATATATATATATATATATAGTGGGGAATAATGTAGGTGCTGTCATGGGCTCATGGAAAACAGATTACCGTAAGTGTAATCTATGTATTTCCATTACGCCCCATGACAGCACTAGAGATGTCCCGAATAGTTCGCCGGCGAATAGTTCCCGGCGAACATAGCTTGTTCGCATTCGCCGCGGCGGGCGAACATATGCAATGTTCGGTCCGCCCCCTATACATCATCATTGAGTAAACTTTGACCCTGTACCTCACAGTCAGCAGACACATTCCAGCCAATCAGCAGCAGACCCTCCCTCCCAGACCCTCCCACCTCCTGGACAGCATCCATTTTGGATTCATTCGGAAGCTGCATTCTCAGTGAGAGGAGGGACAGTGCTGCTGCTGCGGATTCAATAGGGAAAGCGTTAGCTAGGGCAGTGTTCTGTGTCCGCAGACTCATCTGCTGTAAGGACAGCGTCCTGACAGCACCCCAAAAAGCCCTTTTCAGGGCTGGTACATCAGTCTGCTTATCTTTTTCATATATATATATATATATATATATATATATATATATATATATATATATATATATATATATATATATATATATTGCAGTTGCCTCCCCGTGTGTGAGAGGCTGCAGGCTCAGTCACAGACAGTACTGTGTGCACACCATTCATACAGGGTGTGACAGACAATAACTCGCAGATGAAAAAAAAAATTATATTTCATCTTTTTCTGTGATATAATCACAGTTGCAAGCCAGTGTGTGTCAGGCCCACACAGACTGTACTGTGCCCACTGCCCACCACTTATATAGGGTACAGTACCTTGCACGCATAGTAACACTTATCTAATATAAAATGACAGGCAGAGGCAGGCCACCCCGCAGGGGCCGTCATGGTCGTGGTGCTGTGATTTCCACTGGCCCTGGATTAATGCCCAGTGTTCAGAGGCCACGTACCCTGAACCCAAAAAATTCAGAGAAAATAGTTGCCTGGCTTACACAGGACACCCAATCTTCAACAGCTTCCGCTAAGAACCTTGATGCACCATCCTCCTCCAGCTCAGCTTTGGTCACCTACTCTCAAGTTACCACTCTCCCGCCCGCCGCCGCCACCACCACCACAGCCGCATCACTTGATCCCTCAGAGGAGTTATTTACACATCAGTTGGATGAAATTAGTGATGCGCAACCATTATTGCCAGAGGATGTAGATAGCAGGGATATGTCTCAGTCAGGCAGCATTACACACATGGACGTACAGTGTGATGATGATGTTGTACCCGCTGCTGCTTCCTTTGCTGAGGTGTCAGATACAAGTGAAGTGGTTGATGATGACGATGTACTGTACACTGTACATCCATGTGTGTAATGCTGCCTGACTTGTCCCACACAGAAGGCTTATCAATAAATTGCAGTCTTTGGGCTTGGACTCCCATATTGTTGAATGGATTAGGCAGTGGCTGAGGGACAGGCAACAGAGGGTTGTAGTCAATGGAGTATATTCAGACCAAGGTCTTGTTACCAGTGGGGTACCTCAGGGATCTGTTCTGGGATCCATATTGTTTAATATCTTTATCAGCGAAATTGCAGAAGGCCTCGATGGTAAGGTGTGTCTTTTTGCTGATGACACAAAGATTTGTAACAGGGTTGATGTTCCTGGAGGGATATACCAAATGGAAAAGGATTTAGGAAAACTAGAGGAATGGTCAAAAATCTGGCAACTAAAATTTAATGTGGATAAGTGCAAAATAATGCACCTGGGGCGTGAAAACCCAAGAGCAGAATATAAAATCAGTGATACAGTCCTAACCTCAGTATCTGAGGAAAGGGATTTAGGGGTCATTATTTCAGAAGACTTAAAGGTAGGCAGACAATGTCATAGAGCAGCAGGAAATGCTAGCAGAATGCTTGGGTGTATAGGGAGAGGCATTACTAGTAGAATGAGGGAGACCTCATTTGGAGTATTGTGCTCAGTACTGGAGACCTTATCTCCAGAAGGATATTGATACTTTGGAGAGAGTTCAGAGAAGAGCTAATAAACTGGTACATCGATTGCAGGATAAAACTTACCAGGAAAGATTACAGGACCTTAACATGTATAGCTTGGAAGAAAGACGAGACAGAGGGGATATGATAGAAACTTTTAAATACATAAAGGGAATCAACAAGGTAAAAGAGGAGAGAATATTTAAAAGAAGAAAAACTGCTACAAGAGGACATAGTTTTAAATTAGAGGGGCAAAGGTTTAAAAGTAATATCAGGAAGTATTACTTTACTGAGAGAGTAGTGGATGCATGGAATAGCCTTCCTGCAGAAGTGGTAGCTGCAAATACAGTGAAGGAGTTTAAGCATGCATGGGATAGGCATAAGGCCATCCTTCATATAAGATAGGACCAGGGGCTATCCATAGTACTTAGTATATTGGGCAGACTAGATGGGCCAAATGGTTCTTATCTGCCGACACATTCTATGTTTCTATATGTCCGTGGATGCCACGTGGGTGCCTGCTCGAAGAGAAGAAGAAGAGGGGGAAAGTTCAGAAGGGGAGACAGAGAGAAGGAGGAGACAAGTTGGAAGCAGGGGGAGGTCGTCGCAAGGAGCTAGTGGCACAGTCAGACAGCATGTATCGGCACCCGGGGTCAGCCAGACAGCACGCCAATCAACGCATGCTGTTGCCACCACCAGAATGCCGTCATTGCAAAGCTCAGCAGTGTGGCATTTTTTTTGTGTGTCTGCCTCTGACAACAGCGATGCCATTTGCAACCTGTGCAAAATCCCAAAATCCGTGGGAAATCCAACACCCACCTAGGTACAACTGCTTTGCGAAGGCACATGATCGCACATCACAAACGCCTATGGGATCAACACATGATGACGAGTAGAAGCAGCACACAAGCTCAAAGCCACCATCCTCCTCCTGGTCCAGCATCTTCAGCCACGTCAACCACTGCTGTCCTCCTTGCCCCCTCTCCACCACCCGCCACTCCGCCTCTCACCTTCAGCAGTTCTCATCTGCCCACAGTCAGGTGTCTGTAAAGGAAATGTTTGAGCGTAGGAAGCCAATGTCCCAGAGTCACCCCCTTGCCCGGCGTCTGACAGCTGGCTTGACGGAACTCTTAGCCCGCCAGCTTTTAACCATACCAGCTGGTGGAGTCTGAGGCCTTCAAAAAATTTGTCGCTATTGGGACACCACAGTGGAAGGTACCCGGATGAATTTTTTTTTCAAAAAAGGCAATCCCAAACCTCTACTCAGTGATTGAAAAGGAAGTCATTGCATCTCTGGCATACAGTGTTGGGGCAAGGGTCCATCTGACCACTGATACCTGGTCTGCAAAGCACGGTCAGGGCAGGTATATCACCTACACTGCGCATTGGGTCAACCTGCTGACGGCTGCCAAGCATGGAATGCGTGGCTCTGCAGCGGAGTTGGTGACACCGCCACGACTTGCAGGCAGGCCTACTGCCACCTCCTCTACTCCTCCTACTCCATCCTCTTCCATAACCTCCTCGGCTGAGTCCTCTTCTGCTGCGGCATCTGCCTGCACATCAACTGAATCCCCCCAGATCCCCAGGGGCTATTCCACATCCCGGATACGACAGTGTCACGCTGTCTTGGGGTTGACTTGCCTGAAAGCAGAGAGCCACACCGGACCAGCACTCCTGTCCGCCCTGAACGCACAGGTGGATCAGTGGCTGACCCCGCACCAACTGGAGATCGGCAAAGTGGTGTGTGACAATGGAAGCAATTTGTTGGCGGCATTGAATTTGGGCAAGTTGTCACAGGTGCCGTGCATGGCACATGTGTTGAATCTCATCGTACAACGCTTTGTGTCTAAGAACCCAGGCGTACAGGACGTCCTCAAGCAGGCCAGGAAGGTGTGTGGCCATTTCAGGCGTTCCTACACGTCCATGGCGCACTTTTCAGACATTCAGCGCCGAAACAACATGCCAGTGAGGCGCTTGATTTGCGACAGCCCGACACGTTGGAATTCAACACTACTAATGTTCGACCGCCTGCTCCAACAAGAAAAAGCCGTCAACGAGTATTTGTATGACCGGGGTGCTAGGACAGCCTCTGCGGAGCTGGGAATTTTTTTGCCACGTTACTGGACGCTCATGCGCAATGCCTGTAGGCTCATGCGTCCTTTTGGAGGAGGTGACAAACCTAGTCAGTCGCACCGAAGGCACCATCAGCGACCTCATCCCATTTGTTTTCTTCCTGGAGCGTGCCCTGCGAAGAGTGCTGGATCAGGCTGTAGATGAGCGTGAAGAGGAAGAGTTGTGGTGACCAGAAACAGCCTTGACATAATCGCTTGCCGGACCTGCGGCAACGCTGCAAGAGGAGTATGAGGAAGAGGAGTCAGAGGAGGAATGTGGCTTTGAGGGGGAAGAGGAAGATCAACCACAGCAGGCATCCCAGGGTGCTCGTTGTTGTCACCTATCTGGGACCCGTGGTGTTGTACGTGGCTGCGGTGAAGAACAGACCGTCAATGACATCAGTGAGGACGAGGAACGGGAAATGAGTAGCTCGGCATCCAACCTTGTGCAAATGGGGTCTTTCATGCTGTCATGTCTATTGAGGGACCCTCGTATAAAAAGGATGAAGGAAAACGACCTGTACTGGGTGGCCACGCTACTAGACCCCCGGTATAAGCAGAAAGTGGCGGAAATGTTACCAAATTACCGAAAGTCAGAAAGGATGTAGCAGTTCAAAACAAAACAAAAAAATATGCTTTACACAGCTTATAAGGGGGATGTCCCAGCACAACGGGAATCTAACAGGGGAAGAGGTGAAAGTAATCCTCCTCCTACCACGGTGGCAAGAACAGGACGCTTTACAGATGTGTTGTTGATGGAGGACATGCAGAGCTTTTTCAGTCCTACACATCGCCACAGCCCTTCGGGATCCAGCCTTAGAGAACGACTTGACCGACAGGTAGCAGACTACCTCGCCTTGACTGCAGATATCGACACTCTGAGGAGCGATGAACCCTTTGACTACTGGGTGTGCAGGCTTGACCTGTGGCCTGAGCTATCCCAGTTTGCGATAGAACTTCTGGCCTGCCCCGCTTCAAGTGTCCTGTCAGAAAGGACCTTCAGTGCAGCAGGAGGCATTGTCACTGACAAAAAAAGTCGCCTCGGTCAAAAAATTGTTGATTACCTCACCTTCATTAAGATGAATGAGGCATGACAGTGGGGGATATGTTTGACTAACAAAAGGCCTGATGACATGCCTTGGCCTCAAAACGGTCCCCACGCTGCTGTATTTAATGTCTGCATACCGGATGACTTTCGTGAATTCTCCGCCACCAACTAGGGTTCAAGCCGCAATGTTTTAGTCACCTTTCTGCCTTGAAAACATCTATTTTTCCGGCCGCTGCTACAACAGCGGCTGCAACAATAACATTATTTTTCAGGCATGTGTACATGCCTAATTTTTCTGGCCTCTGGTGCTGCACTGTGGCTGCAAAAACCAAAAAAAAAAAAAAGGCACATACAAGTGTCAATTCCCCTTCGTGATCGTTACCTTGTTGTGGTGAAGGGGCTTGTGTATCACAATGAAGCGATCATCACCTCTATTAGTGTGTTGGCAATGTTGCCACACCCCAGATGATAAGGCCGTATCTTCATTATGATCAGACCAAAAGCGATCGGCTGGATAATTTTTCATAGAAAAAACATAATTTTTAAGTTGTATGGGTGGGTTTTTAATACATAAAATCAAAAAATCATAATAAAGTCTCTTAATAGTTTATTAGAAATAATGCAGACAATTTAAAAAATCCCCATCAATTCCAATACAAAGCAAGTACAAAGCTCAGAACTAAATTATTGCAGGAAGTCGTAATGGTTCGTTAATTCGACAATGGTTAATCAATTCGACACAGGGAATTAAACTGATAGGAATAGTACTAGTTAAGACACCACTCATATAGGGTGTCACAGCACATTGCTCCGTGCACGTGCAGTGCCCCAACTTGGGAGTAAGAGGACCGACCAAGCTGCTTTTTCCATCTCCCGGTTCCTAAAATCAATTCAGTTTGGTGTATCAGAGTTTGGTCTGTCACTGTGAAGGCAGTCGAAGGTACCCGGGCAAATTTTTTTTTCACAAAAGGCAATGTGACGTTATAGGGATTAAACTGATGAGAATAGTACTACAGAAAATACCACTCATATCGGGTGTGAGAGTAAATTGTACGGTGCAGACGTAGTGACCGTGGCGTGGATTCAAACAAAGGGGAGGGAGCCAGCGTTTTTTTAACGATCTCCCCGTTCGAAAAATCTATTTAATAAATGGACCCCAGATTGGGGACGTAACAGGGATTAAACTGATGAAAAGAGAGAACTACAGAAAATACCACTCATATCGGGTGTGACAGTAAATTGCACGTGCAGACGCAGTGACCATGGCATGGATTCAAACAAAAGGGAGGGAGGCAGCGTTTTTTTTAACCATCTCCCCGTTTGAAAAATCAATTTAATAAATGGATCCCAGATTGGGGACCATACAGGGATTAAATTGATGAGAATAGTACTACAGAAAATACCACTCATATCGGGTATGACAGTAAATTGCACGGCGCAGACGCAGTGACCGTGGCGTGGATTCAAACAAAGGGGAGGGAGCCAGTGTTTTTTTAACCATCTCCCCGTTCGAAAAATCATCTCAATTCACCGGGGACCCTTGGTGTTGTACGTGGCTGGGTGGAGGAAGAAACCTTCAATGACATTGACGGGACATGGCTAGCTTGGTATCCAACCTTGTGCAAATGGGAAGTTTGCAGTTGGGCAAATGGACTGTTTGCGGTTGTTTGCGGTGCATTAAAAGGGGAGTTTGGTCTGTCAATGTCTGTGAAGCGGGCGTAACCCTTACACTACCTGATCGATACAACATCATACCTGATCGTATACACACACTGGATGTTTTAAACCACGTTGTTCAAAAAAAATTTGGATTGTTAGGTGATTTATGCCCTTTATGGATTAAAATCCAACTCTGCGTCAACTATGTAATTTTCCATGGGAGTTTTGCCATGGATCCCCCTCCGGCATGCCACAGTCCAGGTGTTAGTCCCCTTGAAACAACTTTTCCATCACTACTGTGGCTAGAAAGAGTCCCTGTGGGTTTTAAAATTCGCCTGCCTATTGAAGTCTATGGCGGTTCGCCCGTTCGCGAACATTTGCAGAAATTCGCGTTCACCGTTCGCGAACTGAAAATTTTATGTTCACGACATCTCTAGACAGCACCTGTGAAAGACTAAAATAGATGCCTTGGGGGGGGGGGGGGAGGACTACAGCCTGTAGAACTTTTCTTCTCAAGACCAAGTCCTGACTAGATTAAAGGTCCAACATGTAATGTTTATAAAAAGGTGTTTGGAGAGCTACAAGTCGCAGCCCTACAAATCTGATCAATGGAGGCACAGCCTCCCTGAAATGGAATGAACTGAGGGGCCTTTCTCCATTCCTTAGTTGACTCTAAGTACACCTTCTCACATCTAGATTATGGAACCCCTCTTCACCTTCATTTTTGGGGATTCTGGTGGAATGAAGGTATAATGATCTCTTGGGATCTATGAAAAAAAGAAACTACCAGCTGGATCTGGTTTAAATACGATCCTGTCATCCAACACAGAGGTATAATGAGGAAAGGCAGATAAGGCAGAAATCTCCCCCACCCGTCTATCTGAGGTAATTGCCACTAGGAAGGCTGTCTAGTAAGATAACATTCTTACAGGGATGGAATCTATAGGTTCAAATAGACTGAGTTATACTAGAAAGGACCACATTAAGATCCCAAGGGAATGATCTGGGCCTAATGGACAGATTCAGTCTGGAGGATGCTCTTATAAACCTCTTTATCCAGGGATGAACTGCCAATCTAACCTCAAACAAAGCACTAAGTGCAGAAACCTTAACTTTTAAGGTACTCGGTCTTAACTTTTTATTAAGCCCTTATTGTAGAAAGTTTTAAGATCAATGGCATATCTGGGGTTAAGGAAAGATCCAAGTCTGATCTGGAAGAAACTGATAAAGGCTTTCCAGATTCTCAAATATATATCAGAAGTAATATTTTTTTCTGCTAGCCAGCAGCATACCAATCACCTTTTCTGACAGACCCCTGGATCTAAGAAATTCCCGCTCAGTATCCATGCCGTATAATGTAATTTTGCTACTTCCAGAAGTAGAGGTCTTGATACAACAATCTTCCCTCATTGTAAGTACCCAAGGATCTGAAAGGTACAGTTTCCTCAGCCACGTGAATCATACTCTTTTGAGCCCCAATAGGGGCAATTAATCTTACTGTAGCATACTGATTTTCTAAATGACTCTGGGTAGCAGGCCCAGAGAGGGAAACACATAACATAAACTTACCCCTATGGCTGAGACAGAACATCTCTCTCCTGAGAATTATCCGCTGGATTGAGAGAAAAAAACCTCTTGCACTTGCTGTTCTCTTTGGAAGCAAACAGGTCTATTGATGGGGTCCCCAATAAACCAATTATTTGGTTGAACAATTCCTGACAAAGGCACTACTCCCCCGTCTGACCGGCGCACTGTCGGAAAATATCCTCACATGTCCGTTTATTAAAAAGGGGAGGAATTCCTTAGAGCACAAAATATTGCCCTCAGCTCTCTGAAATTCTGGGACTGCTGGCTTTGGGCAGACGATCACTGACCTTGGGAAAAACGCAAATCTGAGTGAACTCCCCACCCCCTGCGGCTGTTATCTGTTGTAATTATTATAGGATTTTTATCCATTACACCCCTGATCTCAGGTTTACTGGATTCATCCACCAATACAGGGACACAGTCACTGACTCGGGAATTGGAATTTTGCAATCTAGGGATGCAAGATCTAAGTTCCAGCATGACGGAATGTAAGCCTGAAGGATTCTGGACCTGAACTGGGCCCTTTTCACCACTGGAATGCATGATGTCATCAGACCTAGCACTGACGTGGCTTGTCTTAGGGTAGAGAATCTGGTTCCGCTGAATTCCCACAACTTTTGTTATAATAAAAGTCTCTCCCTTTCCGGAAGAAAGGATCTTTGTGATAATGAATCTAGCTGGATCCCTAGGAAAGTACAGCGGTAATTTGGTGTCAGACACTATTTTTCCCAGTTTATGAGCCAACCTAGATTTGTCAAGGTCCTTAAAGTTAACACCTCCTCAATCTGTTTTGAAAGGATATTCTGAGACTGTCACACTATAAGGACATCATCCAGGTACGGGATGATTATGATGTCCATCTCCTTTTTTGCGCCATCACTCCACCATTAGTTTTGTGAAGATTCTCGGTGCCTGAGACACCCCAAAGGGAAGCGCTCTGAACTCTAGATGAAGGACTAAATCTTTTGTCAGAACTGCAACCTTGAGAAACTTCTGGGAAGAGGGATGTATGGGTATGTGATAATAGGCGTCCTTGATATCTATTAATGCCATAATGCAATTGGGGAAACAGATGAAGGATTGTTGATGCTACAGATTCCATACGGAACTTATGATCGGACCAACACGAGCTCGGGTCTTCAGATTTGTTATTGTCCGACACGACACGTTTGGTTTGGGGACCAGAAAAAGTGTTGAATAAAATACTTCCCTCTTTCTCCTGCCGGCACTGAGATTAAGACTGCTTTGCCCCTTCGGTCTTTTATTTCCCTTAACCACCTCAGCCCCCAGTGCTTAAACACCCTGAAAGACCAGGCCACTTTTTACACTTCTGACCTACACTACTTTCACCGTTTATTGCTCGGTCATGCAACTTACCACCCAAATGAATTTTACCTCCTTTTCTTCTCACTAATAGAGCTTTCATTTGGTGGTATTTCATTGCTGCTGACATTTTTACTTTTTTTGTTATTAATCGAAATTTAACGATTTTTTTGCAAAAAAATGACATTTTTCACTTTCAGTTGTAAAATTTTGCAAAAAAAACTACATCCATATAGAAATTTTGCTCTAAATTTATAGTTCTACATGTCTTTGATAAAAAAAAAATGTTTGGGTAGAAAAAAAATGGTTTGGGTAAAAGTTATAGCGTTTACAAACTATGGTACAAAAATGTGAATTTCCGCTTTTTGAAGCAGCTCTGACTTTCTGAGCACCTGTCATGTTTCCTGAGGTTCTACAATGCCCAGACAGTACAAACACCCCACAAATGACCCCATTTCTGAAAGTACACACCCTAAGGTATTCGCTGATGGGCATAGTGAGTTCATAGAACTTTTTATTTTTTGTCACAAGTTAGCGGAAAATGATGATTTTTTTTTTTTTTTTTTTTTTTCTTACAAAGTCTCATATTCCACTAACTTGTGACAAAAAATAAAAAGTTCTATGAACTCACTATGCCCATCACGAAATACCTTGGGGTCTCTTCTTTCCAAAATGGGGTCACTTGTGGGGTAGTTATACTGCCCTGGCATTCTAGGGGCCCAAATGTGTGGTAAGGAGTTTGAAATCAAATTCAGTAAAAAATGACCTGTGAAATCCGAAAGGTGCTCTTTGGAATATGGGCCCCTTTGCCCACCTAGGCTGCAAAAAAGTGTCACACATCTGGTATTGCCGTACTCAGGAGAAGTTGAGGAATGTGTTTTGGGGTGTCTTTTTACATATACCCATGCTGGGTGAGATAAATATCTTGGTCAAATGACAACTTTGTATAAAAAAATGGGAAAAGTTGTCTTTTGCCAAGATATTTCTCTCACCCAGCATGGGTATATATAAAATGACACCCCAAAACACATTCCCCACCTTCTCCTGAGTACGGAGATACCAGATGTGTGACACTTTTTTGCAGCCTAGGTGGGCAAAGGGGCCCATATTCCAAAGAGCACCTTTCGGATTTCACTCGTCATTTTTTACTGAATTTGATTTCAAACTCCTTACCACACATTTGGGCCCCTAGAATGCCAGGGCAGTATAACTACCCCACAAGTGACCCCATTTTGGAAAGAAGACACCCCAAGGTATTCCGTGAGGGGCATGGCGAGTTCCTAGAATTTTTTATTTTTTGTCACAAGTTAGTGGAAAATGATGATTTTTTTTTTTTTTTTTTTTTTTCATACAAAGTCTCATATTCCACTAACTTGTGACAAAAAATAAAAACTTCCATGAACTCACTATGCCCATCAGCGAATACCTTGGGGTCTCTTCTTTCCAAAATGGGGTCACTTGTGGGGTAGTTATACTGCCCTGGCATTCTAGGGGCCCAAATGTGTGGTAAGGAGTTTGAAATCAAATTCTGTAAAAATTGACCTGTGAAATCCGAAAGGTGCTCTTTGGAATATGGGCCCCTTTGCCCACCTAGGCTGCAAAAAAGTGTCACACATCTGGTATCTCCGTATTCAGTAGAAGTTGGGGAATGTGTTTTGGGGTGTCTTTTTACATATACCCATGCTGGGTGAGAGAAATATCTTGGTCAAATGCCAACTTTGTATAAAAAAATGGGAAAAGTTGTCTTTTGCCAAGATATTTCTCTCACCCAGCAGGGGTATATGTAAAATGACACCCCAAAACACATTCCCCACCTTCTCCTGAGTACGGAGATACCAGATGTGTGACACTTTTTTGCAGCCTAGGTGGGCAAAGGGGCCCATATTCCAAAGAGCACCTTTCGGATTTCACAGGTCATTTATTACAGAATTTGATTTCAAACTCCTTACCACACATTTGGGCCACTAGAATGCCAGGGCAGTATAACTACCCCACAAGTGACCCCATTTTGGAAAGAAGACACCCCAAGGTATTCGCTGATGGACATAGTGAGTTCATGGAAGTTTTTATTTTTTGTCACAAGTTAGTGGAATATGAGACTTTGTATAAAAAAAAAAAAAAAAAAAAAAAAATCAGCATTTTCCACTAACTTGTGACAAAAAATAAAAAATTCTAGGAACTCGCCATGCCCCTCACGGAATACCTTGGGGTGTCTTCTTTCCAAAATGGGGTCACTTGTGGGGTAGTTATACTGCCCTGGCATTTTCCAGGGGCCCTAATGTGTGGTAAGTAGGTAAATGACCTGTGAAATCCTAAAGGTGCTCTTTGGAATATGGGCCCCTTTGCCCACCTAGGCTGCAAAAAAGTGTCACACATGTGGTATCGCCGTATTCAGGAGAAGTTGGGGAATGTGTTTTGGGGTGTCATTTTACATATACCCTTGCTGGGTGAGAGAAATATCTTGGCAAAAGACAACTTTTCCCATTTTTTTATACAAAGTTGGCATTTGACCAAGATATTTCTCTCACCCAGCATGGGTATATGTAAAATGACACCCCAAAACACATTCCCCAACTTCTCCTGAGTACGGCGATACCAGATGTGTGACACTTTTTTGCAGCCTAGATGCGCAAAGGTGCCCAAATTCCTTTTAGGAGGGCATTTTTAGACATTTGGATACCAGACTTCTTCTCACGCTTTGGGGCCCCTAGAATGCCAGGGCAGTATAAATACCCCACATGTGACCCCATTTTGGAAAGAAGACACCCCAAGGTATTCAATGAGGGGCATGGCGAGTTCATAGAAAAAAAAAATTTTTGGCACAAGTTAGCGGAAATTGATATTTTTAATTTTTTTCTCACAAAGTCTCCCGTTCCGCTAACTTGGGACAAAAATTTCAATCTTTCATGGACTCAATATGCCCCTCACGGAATACCTGGGGGTGTCTTCTTTCCGAAATGGGGTCACATGTGGGGTATTTATACTGCCCTGGCATTCTAGGGGCCCTAAAGCGTGAGAAGAAGTCTGGAATATAAATGTCTAAAAAATTTTACGCATTTGGATTCCGTGAGGGGTATGATGAGTTCATGTGAGATTTTATTTTTTGACACAAGTTAGTGGAATATGAGACTTTGTAAGAAAAAAAAAAATAATTCCGCTAACTTGGGCCAAAAAAATGTCTGAATGGAGCCTTACAGAGGGGTGATCAATGACAGGGGGGTGATCAATGACAGGGGGGGTGATCAATGACAGGGGGGGTGATCAATGACAGGGGGGGTGATCAATGACAGGGGGGGTGATCAATGACAGGGGGGTGATCAATGACAGGGGGGGTGATCAATGACAGGGGGGGTGATCAATGACAGGGGGGGTGATCAATGACAGGGGGGGTGATCAATGACAGGGGGGGTGATCAATGACAGGGG